>NC_134690.1:188828495-189035995 GCF_050947455.1 Rhinoderma darwinii
CATTGCAGCAAAACTTGAGCTCAAAAAGCCAAATGGTGCTCCTTCCGTTTTAAGCCCTGCCATGTGTCCAAACAGAAGTTTATCACCACATATGGGGTATTTCCGTAATCAGAAGAAATTGCCTTTGAAATGTTGGGGAGTTTTTTCTCCTTTATGCCTTGTAAATATTGAAAATTTCTATGTTTTATTGGAAAAAATGTAGATTTTCATTTTCACGGCTTCATTCCACTAAATTCAGCAGAAAACTGTGGGGTCAAAATGCTCACTATACCCCTTGATAAATTCCTTGAGGGGTGTAGTTTGCCAAATGGTGTCTTTTTAGGGGTGTTTTCACTGTTTTGGCACCACAAGATCTCTTCAAACCAGACATGGTGGCTAAAATATATTAAAGTAAAAAGAAGGCCCCAAAATCCTCTAGGTGCTCCTTTGCTTCGGAGGTCTGTATTTCAGTGAATTGGCACACTAAGGCCACATGTGGGATATTTCTAAAAACTGCAAGAATGTGGGCAATAAATATTGAGCTGCATTTCTCTGGTAAAACCTTTTGTGTTACAGAAAAAAAAAAGGATTAAATAAATTTCTGCAAAAACAATGACATTTGTAAATTTCATCCCTACATTGCTGTAATTCTTGTGAAACGCCTAAAGGGTTAATAAACTTCCTAAATGCTGTTTTAAATACTTTGAGGGGTTCAGTTTTGAAAATGGGGCGATTCATGGGGATTTTCATTGTATGGGCCCCTCAAAACCACTTCACAACTGAACTCATCCCTGTAAAAATAGCCTTTTGACATTTTCTTGAAAATTTGAGAAATTGCTGCTAAAGTTCTAAGCCTTGTAACGTCCTAGAAAAATAAAAGGATGTTAAAAAAATGATGCCAATCTAAAGACATATGAGAAATGTTAATTAGCATTTATTTTGTGCGGTATTACTATCTGTCTTACAAGCAGATACATTTAAATTTAGAAAAATTCAAATTTTTGCACTTTTTCGCAAAATGTTGGTGTTTTTCACAATGAAATACTGATTGTATGGACAAAATTTTACCACTAACTTAAAGTATAATGTGTCACGAGAAAACAGTCTCAGAATCGCTTGGATAGGTATAAGCATTCCAGAGTTATTACCACATAAACGGACACATGTCAGATTTGAAAAATTGGGCTGCGTCCTGAACGTGCCAACTAGTCCATATCCTTAAGAGGTTAATGAAAAAAAACCAGGAAACATAGGATCCCATAAGAAAACCCTAAAAGGGGGGATGCAAAGACAAAAGTGCAATAGAAACGAAAGCTGGATGTATAGTGCCTGAAAGGGCAGTTTATGACTTCTATATTTGGTTTTCTTTGAATCTCCTACACCACATCTTGTGGTCCCACACTAGGCATAACACAGTGTATCAATTCTTCCTCGTGTTCTTTTAAGGACAGCATTCTGTGCCGAGCTCAGAAGCTATACGGTTTCCATAAACTTATGGTGCATTATACACAGATTTTTTTTCTTATTCAAAATTTTTGTATTGCCTGTAAAGAGCATGCTCTAAGTACTGCAATGCACTTTGGGAAATTAAATGTTTACATCTGGAATTATAAAGTAACCCTTTTAAATTACTATTGTGCTTGTCAATAATAAAAAAGCTAAAAGAGGGAAATTTGAATGTAGGTGATCCAATCCATAAGGGCGTATGTCTCTGTACTCACAGTTCATAGTTGGATTCTTCTAACCTCCTAGCTTTAGATGTGAATGAAGATGACACAATGTAGTTCAACAATAGCATAAACAGATCTAAATGGTAAAATTATGTTTTACATGTAGCAGTATAGGTGATTGCAGAGTATGCCATAGCACATTGATATTATACAGTCATCAGTCATGGAATATTTGAGGTTTTGCTTTGAAAAGCAATAACTATACCTTATCAATATGTTATGGTAAATTCTTTTATATAGTTTTAAAAGGTGGAAATATATGTGTTTGTTTGGATGCAATGTTCTTTTTCAGGCAACGTGTGCTCAAGCTATGGGGCATTGATATATACATATGAATTATTATTATTATTATTATTATTATTATTATTATTATTATTATGTGAAATTATAAGTGGCGGTAATTATTTTTGTATTGATTTTGTATAGAAGCATTTTTGTACATTCTTCGACTGTAATGGCAGGAAGGAGGTGAAGGGAAAGTGAGCCCTAATCTACCCACCGCCCTGTCCCTGCCTACTTGCAACGACCCGCCCTAGGCGACGAGGTACAACTGGGCGGCGGTCCCTACGCTGGCTAAGTGCACAGGAAGACAAACAGGGAACACGCAAGGGAAGGGGCAGTAGCCACGGAACGCCACGAGGAAACGGGGCGGCGAACGAACAGTCAGGAACAGGGCGAAGTGAGTACACCCGAGCGGACACGGAGACAGAAGCAAGCCAGGGCAAGCAAAGCAGGTCAAGCAGAACTGCAGCAAGGCAGAAGCACGGCAGAAGCAGGCTGGAGCAAGCAGCAGTGGGGCCAGGAATCCAAAAGAATTACAAGCACTGAGGGAGAGCACAGGGCAGGTAATAAAGGGCAGGGGGCGGAGCTAACTCCGAGAGACCAGGCCGCGATAGGCTCTCCCACTCCTGAGCCTGCCACCCTGGTTGGTGGGAGAAGGTGTCAGTCGAACAGGTCTGGCCTCAGGTGTGGATTGATTATTCCCAGGAGTGTAGCTAGATCCCTAACAGTACTCCCCCTAACCTGGCAGATCCCTAACAGTACTCCCCCTTTTATGAGGGGCCACCGGACCCTTACTAAGGGGACCCGGCTTAGTGGGGAAGAGGAGGTGGAACCTCCTGATCAATACCCCAGCGTGAACATCACGGGCAGGTACCCAAGTCCTCTCCTCCGGCCCGTATCCTCTCCAATGGACCAGGTACTGGAGGGAGCCCTGGACCATCCTACTGTCCATAATCTTGGCCACCTCGAATTCCACCCCCTCAGGGGTGAGAACGGGAACAGGAGGTATCCTCGAGGGGGACCAGGACGGGGAGCAGCGTTTAAGGAGGGAGGCATGGAAGACGTCATGTATGCGAAAGGATGGGGGCAGCTCCAGACGGAAGGATACAGGGTTGAGGACTTCAATGATCTTATAAGGTCCAATAAATCGGGGAGCAAACTTCCTGGACGGGACCTTAAGGCGCAAGTTCCTGGACGACAACCAGACCAAATCCCCGACGACAAACCGGGGGTTAGCAGAACGTCTACTATCCGCCTGAATCTTTTGTGCGCTCTGGGACGCCTCTAGGTTCTTCTGAACCTGGGCCCAGACAGTGCACAGTTCCCGATGAACCTCCTCTACCTCAGGATTATTGGAACAACCAGGGGAGACGGAGGAGAACCTAGGGTTAAACCCGAAATTACAGAAAAACGGGGAGACCCCTGACGAGTTACTGACCCGGTTATTCAGGGAAAATTCAGCAAGGGGAAGGAATGAGACCCAATCGAATTGACAGTCAGAGATGAAACACCTTAAATATTGTTCCAGGGATTGGTTGGTCCTTTCCGTTTGGCCATTGGTTTCGGGATGGAAGGCGGAGGAGAAGGACAGATCAATCTCCAACTTTTTACAAAAAGCTCTCCAAAATAAGGAAACAAATTGTACCCCTCTGTCAGAAACGATATTGACTGGGGCCCCATGGAGACGCAGGATGTGTTTCACAAACAAAGAAGCTAACGTCTTGGCGTTAGGTAGCTTCTTAAGGGGCACAAAGTGGCACATCTTGCTGAAGCGGTCGACTACCACCCACACCACCGACTTGCCCTGAGATGGAGGCAAATCGGTGATAAAATCCATGGAGATATGGGTCCAAGGTCTCTGGGGAATGGGCAAGGAACGTAGTAGGCCCGCAGGTCGGGACCTAGGGGTTTTGGACCTAGCGCAAACCTCACAAGCGGCGACGTAAGCCCTAACATCTTTAGGCAACCCAGGCCACCAATAGTTTCTGGTAATGAGGTGTTTGGTGCCCAAGATGCCAGGATGACCGGATAGAGCGGAGTCATGGTTTTCCCTGAGTACCCTCAGCCGGTATTGCAGGGGAACAAACAGTTTGTCCCCAGGGACGTTCCCGGGAGCTGCACCCTGATCAGCCGCGATATCAGAAGCTAAATCAGAATCCGTGGCAGAGACGATTATACCAGGGGGTAAAATACAAGCGGGATCCTTCTCGGAAGGAGGATTGGCCATGAAACTACGTGACAGAGCGTCAGCCTTAATATTCTTGGACCCAGCCCTATAGGTAACCAAGAAATTAAATCTGGTAAAGAATAGTGCCCACCGAGCTTGTCTAGGATTAAGCCTCCGGGCCGATTCTAGGAAAACCAGATTCTTGTGATCCGTAAGGACCGTTACCTGGTGTCTGGCCCCCTCCAGGAAGTGCCGCCACTCCTCAAAAGCCCATTTAATGGCTAGAAGTTCGCGGTTGCCAATATCATAGTTACTCTCCGTGGGCGAAAACTTCCTAGAGAAGTAAGCACAGGGGCGGAGATGGGTGAGGGAGCTGGTACCCTGGGACAGGACGGCCCCCACTCCCACCTCGGAAGCGTCAACCTCCACAATAAATGGCTCCTCTTGGTTGGGCTGAATCAGCACGGGGGCCGAGATAAAGCACTTCTTGAGAGTCTCAAAGGCCTGGACGGCCTCAGGGGGCCAATGGAGGACATCGGCACCCTTGCGGGTAAGGTCCGTAAGAGGCTTAGCGACGACCGAGAAGTTGGCAATAAATCTCCTGTAATAGTTGGCGAACCCTAAAAAACACTGTAACGCCTTAAGGGAGGCAGGTTGGACCCATTCCGCCACAGCTTGAACCTTGGCAGGGTCCATGCGGAATTCATGAGGAGTGAGGATTTGCCCTAAAAATGGTATCTCCTGTACCCCAAAGACACATTTTTCAGTCTTAGCAAACAGATTATTCTCCCGAAGGACCTGGAGCACCTTCCTGACATGCTCCACGTGGGAGGACCAGTCCTTGGAAAACACCAGTATGTCATCAAGGTACACAACAAGAAAATTACCCAGGTACTCTCTCAGGATTTCATTAATAAAATTCTGGAAGACAGCAGGGGCATTACACAACCCAAAGGGCATGACCAGGTATTCGAAATGACCCTCGGGTGTGTTGAACGCAGTTTTCCACTCATCCCCCTCTTTGATGCGGATAAGGTTATATGCCCCCCGTAGATCGAACTTAGAAAACCATTGGGCTCCCTGAACCTGATTAAAAAGATCCGGAATCAAAGGAAGTGGGTACTGGTTCCTTACGGTGACCTTATTCAGGTTACGATAATCAATGCACGGCCTAAGACCACCATCCTTCTTCCCCACGAAGAAGAAGCCAGCACCTACAGGAGAAGTCGAGGGGCGAATGAAACCCTTGGCCAGGCATTCTTGGATATACACCCTCATCGCTTCACGTTCAGGACATGAAAGATTAAATATCCTACCCTTAGGAAGCTTGGCACCAGGCACCAAATCGATAGCGCAATCGTAATCTCTATGGGGGGGCAACACCTCGGAGGCCTCCTTAGAAAACACATCGGCGAAGTCCTGAACAAACTCAGGAAGTGTGTTTACCTCCTCCCGGGGAGAAATAGAGTTAACAGAAAGACATGACATCAGACATTCATTACCCCATTTGGTGAGATCCCCAGTATTCCAATCAAATGTGGGATTATGCAACTGCAACCAGGGAAGGCCTAAAACCAGATCAGACGATAATCCCTGCATCACCAGTACAGAGCACTGCTCCAAATGCATGGAGCCAACCAGGAGTTCAAAAACAGGAGTATGCTGAGTAAAATAACCATTAGCAAGGGGTGTTGAGTCGATTCCTACTACAGGGATAGGATAAGGTAAATCAATACAAGGCATCTTTAGAGACATAGCAAATTCCACAGACATGATATTAGCAGATGAGCCAGAATCCACGAAAGCACTGCCCGTGGCAGACCGGCCAGCAAACGAGACCTGAAAGGGAAGCAAAATTTTATTGCGTTTCACATTAACGGGAAATACCTGTGCGCCCAAGTGACCTCCCCGATAATCACTTAGGCGCGGAAGTTTTCCGGCTTCTTATTCTTGCGCCTGGGACAGGTGTTCAGTAGATGCTTGTCGTCCCCACAGTAGAAGCAGAGACCATTCATTCTGCGAAACTCCCTACGTTGTCGAGGGGAGATGGAGGCCCCGAGTTGCATAGGTACCTCCGAGTCCTCCGTGGAGGGGCGAGGAGACGGGACCTCGGGGGGAATCGCAGAAAAGTCAGAGGGGAGCACACTGAAGCGTTCTAGCTGACGTTCCCTGAGACGTCGGTCAAGTCGTACTGCTAGGGCCATAACCTGGTCAAGGGAGTCAGGCGAGGGGTAGCTAACCAGCAGATCCTTCAGGGCGTCAGATAATCCTAACCTAAACTGGCACCTTAGGGCCGGATCGTTCCACTGAGAAGCTACGCACCACTTCCTAAAATCAGAACAGTATTCCTCAACCGGTCTTCTACCCTGACGTAAGGTCACCAGCTGACTCTCGGCTAAAGCAGTCCTGTCAGTCTCGTCGTAAATGAGTCCGAGGGCAGAGAAAAAACGATCAACAGAGGAAAGTTCAGGGGCGTCAGGAGCCAAGGAGAAGGCCCACTCTTGGGGCCCTTCCTGGAGTCGGGATATGATGATACCCACCCGCTGGTTCTCGGAACCTGAGGAGTGGGGCTTTAGGCGGAAATACAGTCTGCAACTCTCCCGGAAGGAGAGAAACGTCTTACGGTCCCCTGAAAACCGGTCAGGTAACTTGAGGTCGGGTTCTAGAGGTGAGGTGAGGGGTACTACTAAAGCAGCGTCACCCTGATTGACCCTTTGGGCCAGGGCCTGGACCTGTAGGGAGAGGCCCTGCATCTGCTGGGTCAGGGTCTCAAGGGGGTCCATGATAGCGTCAGCGTAGGAGAAATGGTAGACTAGGTAAGGGCTTGTAATTATGTAATGGCAGGAAGGAGGTGAAGGGAAAGTGAGCCCTAATCTACCCACCGCCCTGTCCCTGCCTACTTGCAACGACCCGCCCTAGGCGACGAGGTACAACTGGGCGGCGGTCCCTACGCTGGCTAAGTGCACAGGAAGACAAACAGGGAACACGCAAGGGAAGGGGCAGTAGCCACGGAACGCCACGAGGAAACGGGGCGGCGAACGAACAGTCAGGACCAGGACGAAGTGAGTACACCCGAGCGGACACGGAGACAGAAGCAAGCCAGGGCAAGCAAAGCAGGTCAAGCAGAACTGCAGCAAGGCAGAAGCACGGCAGAAGCAGGCTGGAGCAAGCAGCAGTGGGGCCAGGAATCCAAAAGAATTACAAGCACTGAGGGAGAGCACAGGGCAGGTAATAAAGGGCAGGGGGCGGAGCTAACTCCGAGAGACCAGGCCGCGATAGGCTCTCCCACTCCTGAGCCTGCCACCCTGGTTGGTGGGAGAAGGTGTCAGTCGAACAGGTCTGGCCTCAGGTGTGGATTGATTAATCCCAGGAGTGTAGCTAGATGAAGTACCTGGCAGATCCCTAACATCGACATGTGGCATGTTATTAAAGACATTATTATTTGTGAAAAAAGTCTTTATTTGAGGGGACTTTTTTTTTTTTTTTGCATTTACTTTTGAGAAATATAAAAAATTGATCAATGTATCTTCGGCCTGGAGGGGAGTTGTGGAAGGGCTACGATGGGGCTTATATCTAATGCATGCTGTAGTGCCATAAAACCCTGGGGCAGCCGGCGAAGAACTTTAATTTGGGACTCCCCTTCTGCCAAACTGTATATATCTTAAAGGGATGTTCTGATCTGTCAGACCCCCTAAGGTCATCATCAGACATTACATTTCTATTGTTGGAATACCACTTTAAAGGAGTTTTCAAATAAGACAGTTATGGCAGATGCAAAGCAGAATACCCCTTTAAGTTATGTACAGTTCCCTAAATTAATTAGACCCAGACCATAACTAACTAAGACCTCAGATCAATAAAACCCAAGACCAGACCCTGAAAAAATCCAGACCCCCGACTGGACCACAGATCAGACCCCTCAAGTTCATCCCGCTGTTCAAGAAAGACAACACCATTGTGATCGGGATGAGTGAAAGTCCATTGCATCAGGCACCTTGCATGTTTGCATCATCTTCTGTTTGGATGTTGAAGCCGGCCTTCTTTGTACACAAGGAGAGGGATCCTTAGTGTGTGCACCTGTCTTAAGAGGCATGTGCAATGGATGTCTATGGAAGGCACCCACCAGTATATAAAGTGATATATACAATCAAGAACTGGTTTTGTATATGGGACGGTGCAGTCATCAGGCACCTGTATATGCAGAAACTACCCAAATGGGAGCATGAAAACCAAAAGGATTAGCATATGTAAAAAATATATATTTTTATTCAGATTTCTTAAAGCAACAGCATGAATATCACATACATGTAAATATAAAAGTAATGTATCAGAAAATGATGTCAACATAGAGCAGAGTACACAACTGCAATTAATAAGCAAGGGTAAATAGAAACAATTTTTTTTGTACAGCACAAAGGTCCTAGTTGATGCAAAGATATCAATACCCAAAGAGAGGGGAAGACACGGTATATGTCTGGTACGGTAACAATAATCAGCTAAACCAATAGTCTGTGTCGGACATGTGGCTGAGACTATGCATAGAAAGGTAATATGGAAAGAAATAACATTCCAAACACAGACGGTAAGTACTAGATATAATGGCACCAATGTATTGTATCAGACATCTATTTGAGCATCATACCTAGGTGGAAATGAAGCAAACACAGATTTTTGGCTGTATACAAGAGTCAGTTAAAGAGTAACTTACTTAATCAATGTAAATCAGTGGCTTCTGCAAGTGTACTGCGCCTCAAGGCGCAGTACACTTGTAGAAACCACTGATTTACATTGATTAAGTAATTTACTCTTTAACTGACTCTTGTATGCAGCCAAAATTTTTGCTTACATTTCTTTTATATTTACTTGTATTTACAAGTTTTCATGCTCCCATTTGGGTCATTTTTGGTTTAATATATAATGGGGAGTTTAAACCACCATAACATTGTTATGGATCCTATATGAGTATAACCTATATATACAATCCTGGCCAAAAGTTTTGAGACTGACACAAATTTTGGTTTTGACAAAGTTTGCTGCTTCAGTTTCTATATGGCAATTTGCATTAACACTAGATTGCTATGAAGAGTGTTCAGATGAATTGCAATTAATTGCAAAGTCATTCCTTCATGAAAATTAACTTAATCACAAAAACAATTCCACTGCATTTCAGCCCTGCCACAAAATGACCTGCTAATTTCATTTCAGTGACTTCTCGTTAGCTCAGTAGAAAATGTTAATGAGGACAAGGCAGCTGATATAACTTTGTCATGCTGATTGAATTATAAGGGTATGTGCACACGATGAGAGGCTTTTACGTCTGAAAAGAGAGACTGTTTTCAGGAGAAAACAGCTGCCTCATTTCAGACGTAAAAGCTCCTCCTCTCATTATGTGAGGCGTCTGTGACGCTCGAAAATCTTGAGCTGCTCTTCATTGACTTCAATGAAGAACGGCTCAAATGATGTTGCAAAGAAGTGCCCTGCACTTCTTTGCCGAGGCAGTCAATTTACGCGTCGTCGTTTGACAGCTGTCAAACGACGGCGCGTAAATTACAGGTCGTCTGCACAGTACGTCGGCAAATCCATTCAAATGAATGGGCAGATGTTTGCCGACGTATTGTAGCCCTATTTTGAGGCATAAATCGAGGCATAATACGCCTCGTTTACGCCTGAAAATAGGTCGTGTGAACCCAGCCTAAGAGCAGACTGGTTGCTTTAAAAGGGGGATGGTGCTTGAAATCTTTGTCTTTTTCTGTTAACCATGGTTACCTCCAAGGAAACACGTGCAGTTATCATTGTTTTGCATCAAAAGGGCTTTACAGGCAAGGACATTGCTGTTTGTAAGATTTCCCCAAAATCAACTATTTATCGTATCATCAAGAACTTCAAGGAGAGGGGTTCAATTGCTGTGAAGAAGGCTTCAGAGCACCAAGAAACTCCAGCAAGTGCCAGGACCGCCTCCTATTGAGGATTCAGCTAAGGGATTGGTTCAACACCAGTGCAGAGCTTGCTCAGGAATGGCAGCAGACAGGTGTCAGTGAATCTACATGAACAGTGAGGCGAAGGCTTTTGGGCGGCTGGCTTGGTGTCAAGAAAGGCAGCAATGAAGCCACGTCTCTCCAAGAAAAACATCAAGGACAGACTGATATTCTGCAGGAAGTACAGGGATTGGAATGCAGAGGACTGGGATAAAGTTATTTTCTTTGATGAAGCCCTCTTTAGATTGTCTGGAGAAGAAAATGTGAGCGCTACCCTGAGTCATGTCTCATGCCAACAGCAAAGTATCCCAAAACCATTCATGTGTGGGGTTGCTTTTCATCCAAGGGAGTGGGCTCACCCACAATTTTGCCTAACGATCCAGTAGCAATTTGGTGATGAGCAATGCTTTTTCAGCACTATGGAGCACCATAAAGGCAAAAGTGATAACTAAGTGGCTTGGTGAACAAAACATTGAAATATTGGCTTCATGGCCAGGAAACTTTCTCTGTCGTCAATCCTCAAAAAGCGGATGGCCAAATAAAAACATAGAAATTGTGATAAAGTCCAAGCACTGATAAGACAAGGGTTGCCATAAATCAGGATTTGGCCCAGAAGTTGATATCCAACATGCCATGGCGAATTGCAGAAGTCTTGAAAAAGAAGGGTCAACACTGTAAATATTGAATATTTGCATAAACTTGATGTATTTGTCCTTAAAAGTTTAAAAACGTATGAAATGCTTATAACTGTACTTCAGTATACCATAGAAACTTCTGACTAAAAGATCTAAAAACATTGAAGTAGTAAACTTTGCGAAAATCAAAATTTGTGTCAGTCTCAAAACTTTTGGCCAGGACTATAGTTGTATGCATAATAGAGATACAGTGAAAATTAGAGACCGGTGCTATGTAAGGGGGAGGTGCTGCTTAAATGTTTCTGTATATTGAGGAATGGATACAATGTATGTATACCTCATTGTCTGTGCTGTATAAGGTTCTGTGTTCTCTGCTAATGTGCACTGCAGCAGCTGGTTAAGCTGCTGTGTTGACATGGAAGCATGGCACCTCCTTCACAGGGGGAGAGGGATGCCCCCTGTTCAGGATGCACATTTATTAAGAATACTAATTAGAAAAAGGCGCACATTTTGGTTCAAACCTGTTTCAATTTCACCTAGATTAAATTTTCTGCCTTTGAGGGAGTTCAAAATGTGCAAAATTTATTAAGAGGCATACACCTTTTTATAAGTTAGGTACCAATCACTCAAATTACCTCCTATACTTAGTATCTTACACCAGTCTTAGTAAATGTGGGCCACATTGCACGTTGAAAGCCATGTGTCACGTACTCTCTGACTGCGGCTCCCTCGGTCTCCAGGACATCGAGAGTTACTCGCTCGGCGTCACCCGGCCTGGCAGACTGAGGCAGTCTGCAGCCAATAGGAGCTCAGGAGTGCCAGGCCAATCAAAGCCTGACTGATGTTCCTGAGCTCCCGCCCTCTCGTTATTTAGTTCAGCCCGGGATAGTTGGCCTTTGTCTGTAATTAGAGTTTCCTTGTCTGGTGCTTTCCCTTGTTTCAGACTCCCCTGAGTGACTTGCATTTTGACTTCCTGTGACCTGACCTCGGCTTGACTCCTGACTTTTCTTTGCCTTCTGACTTTTGTTTTTTCCACACTTTTTTCCTGTTTTGACCCTGCCTGCCTGACTCCGCCTTTTGCGTCCGGACTTGTCTGCGGCGCAATTGCCCTGCTTCTCCCTCCCTGTCTTCCCAGGTGACCCTTTGTTATTTCATACTGTCTCTGTCTTATCCGTTTGTCAGTTTCACTTGTACCAGTATAGGGAACACCGCCTAGTTGTGCGCCGTCGTTTAGGTCAGGTTGCACAAGTAGGTTTGGGAAGAACAGGGACCTCACTGTTTACTGTGTATTTGTTCATGACACCATGACATAATAAACATAATACACAGTATAAAATGCAGACAATGATATGTCATGTGAAAAAGTACATCCCATTCAAACATAAAACATAAAGATAAAAGTGATTAAACAGTAAAAGTGATGTAACAATAACAACACTGACAAATTGATTTAGCAATAGCTTATTAAATAAAAATATTCACAGATATGCTATTTCCTTTTGTGTAAAAAGTAAGTACATTTCTCACTACCTCAAATACCTAAAATATAAATTGAGTGTACCAGATCAGATTAGAACATCATTAAAGAGGATCTTGGAGGAAAAAGTATTGTAAAACCTTAGACATTTCGTTTGCTCTGCTCTTCATTGTTCGAATTTTACAATGCCTAGATGCTAAGAGCTACCTGAGGTCTTCAGAAAGAAGGTTATTAATGTCTATAAGTCTGGAAAATTTTAAAAGATCACCAAACAATTGTACATTAATCATTTGACGATCCGGAAGTACAAATGCCAACTTGACCAGGCCAGGCTATCCCAGCAAGTTTAGCGGAAAAGCAGAATGCAACATACTAAAAGAAGACACAGACCACCAAATTTTATCATGTGACCTACAAGTAGATGTTACCACTATTGATATCAAAGTGCATGTGTCTACTATTAGAAATAGCTTGTACAAAACAGATTTACATGGAACGTGGGCCAAGAGGAAACCTTAGATGTTCAGAAAAAATGGCGCAAACATAGGGCATTACCCACAAGGAATGTGGAATGGAAAGTGTTGTAGTGATATGCTCACCTGGTGGTGTCGTGCTCGGAGCACGACACCCCTGTAGATTGGGTCTTTGATATATGGATGGATTATCCAGGGAACTGCAGGCCACGGGTTTTGCCGGATTCAAAGCTCTTTGTCCGGTTTCCAGAAATGGTAGCAGTGTGGTGGGGAGTCCCAAAAATCAGCCCTACAAACAGTGCTGTTCCCTTTTAAAAGGATGAAAAATTGGTTCCTTGGTGCCGCATGGCAAGGAAACAAACTATATGATATCTTGAAAATTCTTTACTGAAAAAGATAGATACAAGCAACGCGTTTCGGAGACGGACCGGCTCCTTCCTCAGGCAGTATTACAGAGATAAAGGAACTCAACAGGAAGCACAAACATTTATACAGAAAAAAAACTGGAAAAAGACAATGGGAAAAGGTCAAAGGTCAGACCGTCCATCTAATTTGCATAATAACTTCATTATGTGCGCCACATGGAAAGACATATTATTTCTGACTTGAGTGTAGAAATACTGTTTACGCGGAATAACAGAAGATATTAGTTAGATCTAGTGTTGAAAATTGCAGAGAACTGCTGCATGCCGTTATTGTCTGTAAACTGATCTGACGAGCGGGACTGTTTTTTTTACTTTTTTATTATTATTTTTTTAAACTGAAAAAGTGTGAGTATCAAAGGGGGGATTAATATTTAAGAGGAGAAGTATTTTGGGAAAGGAGAGGACTGTAGAGCACACATGTGCAGTTCAGGCCTATTGTAGATGCGTTGGAGATCAGTGCTAAGAAAGTGAAGTGGCGGCGTCCTTAGCAACTATGGTTGCTAGGCCCTATGTTAGGAAGTCAATCTTTATGGAGATGTTTCGTTGCTAAAAAAAAAAAGTATGTACATTTATTTATATTTTCTATTTTAAAATCATGAGAGCAGTGATGTTTCGACATTCATTGTGAGCGACCATGTAAAGTGATCTGTTTCCTTGCTGAAAATATATTGGTTACAAAGGATTGACTCCTCAAAACTGTGGGAATATTATTGCTTAAACATTTTGTTGATATCAAAATGCAGGTCTTACATATGTAAGCATATAGTTCAGTGGAAGTGTATATTGAACAGAAATAAACAATTGAGGAGTGGGTGGATGGTATGTCATTGCACATACATATAAAACTTAGAATAACAGACACTGTAGTACAAGTACTCGCATGTATACATATACGTTTGAAGATACCTATACATAAACCCCAAAAAATCAAAAAAACAAACAAAAAAACAAAAACAAGGGGAAACATCCATATGGAAAAAATGGTAACCAACAAATTAAAAGTGGATGATTGAAGACGAATAAAATAGCACAACAATATATAGCATTAACGCTTGATCCGGATGGAATAAAATGATATAAAATACTATTAAACGTAGATGAAAGAGGCAGTCAATTAGCTATGCATAAGCACATATACATGTAAATGCATGAATAAAAACAGGAATAAAAGTGGTAAAAGGATGTGAAAAAAAAAAGGTAAAATAAATGATAAAAGAAATGGTAAAGGAGAAGCCCTAGAAAATAGGATAGCCACTTATAATAACAATAGTGAAGTGGCTCACTGTTTGGGTCATTGTGTTTCCTGTTTTTGTTTGGGTATTGGCGATATTCGGGGGTCCATTATAATTAAAATATAGTCTCAGAAATTTCGTTGAGGCCGGTGGGGACTAGGGTGATTAGTCCAGGGGCATAGCTAAAGGCTCATGGGCCCAGATGCAAAAGTTCTTATTGGGCCCCCGCCTGCAAAATTCTCATTGCCGACGGCTCGCAGCTTTCAGCTGCATCGCTGGGTCTCTTAACTGACCCAACAATGCAGCACTAGGAGCCAGGGGCATCACTAAGGACTTAAAATGTCAGGGGAAATAGCCCCAATAAATATACCCCCCAAAAAATGTGTGTGTGTGTATATGTGTGTGTGTGTATGTGTGTGTGTGTGTATAGGAGACAGCATATCTATAGCACTACGACCCTATAAACTATGGAAAGGATTACATACAGTGGCTCAGCAGACAGTATCACACATGATAGGATTAGATACAGTGGCTCAACAGACCGTATCACACATGATATGATTAGATACAGGGCTCAGCTCGCTGACATTGTGGTTCCAGCGCTGGACCCAAGAAAGGTAAGGATAAGAATAATTTTTCTTTTTTATGTGTTACTATTATTTTTGTGTGTTTGTGTTATTTTACAAGTTCGATCGTTGGACTAAGTCTTATTCGAGGACTACTTTAATGACAGCATTTTTTATTCTCAATAAAATGGTTAATGGGGGTTGTGTGTGTTTTTTTATTTCAATAAAATATTTTTTCTATGTCCTTGTATTTTTTTTAAACTTTATTATTACTGCCTTAGTAATGGCCGCTGGCTGATTGACAGCGTCCATTACTAAGGCGGGGCTTAATGTTAGCAGGTGCAGAGTCTAACATTAACCCGCATTATTACCCCGGTACCCACCTCCACCAGGGGTACTGGGAAGAGCCGGGTATGAACCAGTACCCGACCATCTGTAGTGATGGCCGGGCACCGGGACGGCCGCAGGCTTTTATTATTAGGCTGGGGAAGGCCAAAAACAGTGGCCCTCCCTACCCTGGTAATGCTAGCCTGCTGCTGTGTTGTATCTGGCATGGAAGTAGTCCTCGAATCTGACGTAGTCCAATGACTGAACCTGTAAGAAAACACAAACACAAAAAAAACTATTAGTAACACATGTGGTAGGCTTAGATACAGGACCCATGTGTGATACTGTCATCAAAGTAGTCTTAGATACAGGGTCCAGCAGACAGTATCACACATGGGCCCTTTATCTAAGCTTACCATGTGGTTATGGTAAGATGCTTATAAACAGGGCCCCAGCAGACAGTAATCTTATACAGCATAAGATTAATGTCTGCTGGGGCAATGTATCTACAGGGCCCATCAGACAGGATCACACATGGGCCATGTATCTAAGCCTACCATGTGATTGGCTTAGATACAGGGTCCAGCAAATAGCATCACACAATCTGTGGTCCTTTCTCATGGACCCTCTAAGCCTGCTACATCGTAGGCTTAATGGGGTTGTCCAGTCCCTAAACAGTGATGGCTTATCCTCAGGATAGGCCATCAATAGCTGATAGGTCAGGGTCCGACTCCCGGGACCCACCAATCAGCTGTTTTGACGGGGCCGCAGCGCTCGTACGAGAGCTACTTCCCCTTCAATTCCCTTCAAAATAGCTGATTGGCGGGTTCTGGGAATCAGCTTCAGCAGACAGGGATATTAAACTTACCCTCCTCTTTAGCCGCAGCGGAGCTCCTGACTTTATCCAGGATCCGGATGCTGTGCGTGGCGCATTGGGATGTGGCGTCATGCGCTGCGTGAAGCGCTGTGACGTCAGGACATCCGCTGCGCTCCGGAAGCAGGAAGGTAAGTACTGTAGTTACTATAGTAACAGGGGCCCGCAGCCCCAGTTACTATAGTAAAGAATTATTGATGTGGTGTGGGGAGCCGCGGGCCCCCCTTGCTTCGGGGCCCGGTCGCAATTGCGACCGCTGCGACCCCTATAGCTATGCCACTGGTTTAGTCTATACATCCAGTAAACCACTCTCTGGCACAGTGCTTCGAATCTGTTGGCCTGAGATGGGTCAATATAGTCGATAGGCATGTCTGAAAAACATCGCCCCCATGAGGTGCAATGTTTCAGGATGCTATGGGTCGACAATTTTTTGTTGCTATTGGAGCGGTGTTGATTTAGGTGACAATGTAGTGGTTGTGTGGTGCGGCCCAAATATTGAACGCCGCAAATGCCGCTGATTAGATAAATGACGAACCGCGACTGGCAAGATAGCCTATATTTGAGGGTGAAAGTTTCACCCGTGTGGTGACTAGTGAAAGATTTGCATCTAACGTGCTGTTCCGCATCTGTAGCTTCCCGTAGATGACATGGAGGATTTTTGCTTTATTGCCCAATTTCTTATACGGCTTAGGGCCAGTATGCTCTTGAGATATTGTGCTCTTCTATAGGTGCACAGGGGTTTATTGGATAGAAGAGGTTTTGGGTTAGTATATGCCAATGGGAAGTTAGAATCTCTCTTATAATTCCACATTATTTACTATATGTGGTGATAAAGTTGAGTTTTTTTTAGAGTTGCTGAAGTCGTCTTTAGCTGCAGGTACTTTAGATTGTGTTAAGCAGTCTATTTGTTTCAATTTTTTTGTTTTCTGATAGGCATCAGAGAGGAGGCGACTCGGATAACCCTTTTCTTTCAACCGTTTCTGTAGGATGTTGGCTTGTTCAATGAAATCTTTGTCCAGACTGCAATTTTTTCGTACTCTTTGGTACTTGCTATAAGGGATTTTTTTTTAAGCCATTTTTTATAATGTCCACTAGAATAGTCTAGGCAGCTATTAGTATCCACTTTTTTGAAAAAAGTGCAAGTGATGATTTGGGAATGAGTGTGAGAGATTGTGAGATCGAGAAAATAGATTTCATTGGGATTTATATTACTAGTGAAAGGGAGACCCCATGTATTAGTGTTTAAAATGGTTGTGAAATTGGTGGCTGAGAGCACATCTCCCATCCAGATAAAGAAGAAATCGTCAATAAATCTTTTATAAAATTCTATATGATGTTTAAAATTAACGTTATTCCAGATATGGGAGTCTTCAAAAATGCCCATGAAGAGGTTGGCATAACTGGGTGCCACCTCGTGCCCATGGCTGTTCCTTTTTGCTGGCGGAATATTATATTTTTTAAAAGTGAACACATCATTTCTTAGTATAAAATCCATTCCTTGGAGGATGAAGAAAATGTGTTCCTTCTTTTTGGTGTGGTCCTTACTGAGGATGGTCCGAAGGCTGTTTAAGCCCAATTCATGTTGTATATTACTGTATAGGGCTGTAACATCTAAAGTGAGGAGTAAAAGGTCATCGGACCAAGGAATATTGCACAATTCTGAGATGAGGTGTGTAGAATCTTTCAAGAAACTAGGCAGTTCTTGTACATATGGTTGAAGTATGATATCCAAGTAGTGGGAAAGGTGGTTGGTAGGGGAATTGATGCCAGAAATGATGTGCATACCAGTTGGATTGTTCAGATTTTTGTGAATTTTCGTTAAGTGATAAAAAATATGGGGTGCTGGGATTTTTTTTTACATTAAATAGTTCCTTTCATGTTTGGTTAATAATGAATCATGGAAGGCTTTGTTGATAATTGAGTTGAGATCTTTGGTAATGTTGGGAGTCGTGTCTGAACAAAGGGACGTGTAATAAGTGGAATCGTAAAGAATATTATGGGCTTCTTTTACGTAATCCTCAATATTTTGGATCACAGTTCCCCCACCCTTATCAGCAGCTCGGATGATGATTTCTTTATTTTCTTTGAGAGATTTAATGGCTTCTTAAATTACTCTTGACCGACAAGGCAAAGATAGACTTATTGGCCAAAGAAATAATGTTTTGGTGAAAACCAAAAACTGTAAAGTATGTTGGAAATGCTATGGCTTGAGCTGCTTTCCTGCATTTATAGAATCCACATTTTAATTGCATTAAAGGGTGCTTGAGGTTAGTGTCAGACCATCTGTCTCAGGCAAAACCTTATAACATGACAATAATCCTAAATATATTAGTAAATCCAGCAAGAAATGGGCTAAAAAAATAGAAATGGAGGGTTCTTGTATGGCCAAGTCTAAGCTCAAATTTAAATCACATCAAGATATTGTGGGTGGATTTGAAACAGCCTGTGCATGCAAAAAAAACCTTAAACATCACACAGCTGAAAAAATTATAAAAAATTATAAAAATGTCTACCAGTCAGTTTCAAAAAAATATTGTAAGTACGTCAGGCCGGTTTCATACAAGCACAATATGGGTGTATTTTTGCCCTTGTACTGTAACTTATGCCCTAATGCTCTCTATTCATCTATCCATCTATTCTTCCATCTATCTATGTATTTGCTAATATTTCACCAATATAATGTTCCTTTCTGTAGAGTGGTTAGTGACTGAGCGCTCCTGCCAAACAGAGTCCTGACTTTGTTGGACACAAGGAAGTTGAGTACGATTAGTGCAGTAATACCAAATATACTATTACAATCAGAATACAGAATAAAAGAAACAGTACTGGATAATCAATTTATTTATTTACTATAATAGTAACTCTTTGAGGACTGTATAGTAGAAATGCAAGTGTTACTCAGGAAAAATTATACAGAGAATAGATTATAGATAGATGATAGATAGATAGATAGATAGATAGATAGATAGATAGATAGATAGATAGATAGATAGATAGATAGATAGATAGATAGATAGATAGATGATAGATAGATAGATAGATAGATAGATAGATAGATAGATAGATAGATAGATAGATAGATAGATAGATAGATAGATAGATAGATAGATAGATAGATAGATAGATAGATAGATAGATAAGATAGATAGATAGATAGATAGATAGATAGATAGATAGATAGATAGATAGATAGATAGATAGATAGATAGATAGATAGATAGATAGATAGATAGATAGATAGAGTAGATTTTATCAAGTTTCTAATCTTTAAACCTACAAGCTTGGATGTTAAAATCACTAAATAGCATCACAGCCTATGACTCTAGTGATGTCCTCTTTAATGATACTTTTATGTCATACCGCTACATTATTATTGTCAATGTAATTCTTCCTGTTTTTCAGATAAACTGTTTATTTACTGTAAATTGCCACTTTTAGTGTTAGTCTTTTGTGCCTTACAGAATTAATTTCACAATTTGTCAGCATCTTTCCTGTCTGTCTTTCTCTCACATTTTCTGATGTGTTATTGATCAAAGCTACAATAAAGGTAGCAAACTTGTTAAGGTTTGGTTTGCAAGATGATTTGCAGGGTCAATAAATACTAATTGTACAGCATATTGCACACTTCAGAGCATTGTACTGATCAGTTTAATAAGCTAACAACAGCTACTATTGTTTTTTTTTGTTTGTTTTTTTTTGTCAAAAGGGTGGTATCAACACACTGATTCTGATGACTGGGATTATATTCAATTAAGCTGAGAACATGTGTCATGTATGTTCACCTTTTTATAGATTACATAAAGTAAAAATCCACACAACAGAATGAGTAACTTTGTAAATACATTACATTACTTATCGTATACTGATCCTGAGTTACTTCCTTTATTATAGTTAGGAGCTGCATACACTGTGAATGGGATAAGGCTGTAAAACTGTGAACTGCAGCTACAAGTGTGTCGGCGATTCACAGTATGGAGCAATGACAGGAATGAAGGGGAAGCAGTGCTCATGATCTCTCCAAAACATCTGATTAGTGGGGGTGTCAAGAGTCGAACCCCCACCGATCAGTTTTTTAATGGCCTATCATGAGGCCATTAATTTTCTTCTCACTGAAAAAACAACTTTAATGTTTGCGCATTCCTTGTTTTCGTAATGTGCATTGTACAATAACACGATTTAGAAAAAAGCAACAAATTGTCCCACTAAACTGTGGCTTAGCTGTTAAGGTGTATCTGAAGGCAATCTTGAAATTGTGTTCAATGACAACCAAGGAATTGTAAAGGTAGTTCTGGACTATAATATAGAATTTCCAAACTTTGCATAAATCAATAGTCCAAGTGAATATAAGAACCTTAGCAATATCTTAGAGAAAAATGCCTCCTTCATCACTTATCAAACACCTCTCCCACTCCTGACTGTTCAATCACTCTGAATTTGCTGATAAATCCGTCTCATACCAAAAAGACGGACATCAGCTAGCTGAGGGGCTGGTTACAGCTGCCCATAAAAGTCTATGGAGAGGGGATGAGGGAGAGACACCAACGCTGCAGCTGCTCATAGTAAGTGAAATAGCTCACCCACACCTTATATTGCTGTATAATGTCCTCCATGCTGCTGCTGTTTCTATCTGTGTGCTACAAAAAATTGGAGGGCAGGATGTTCTTTTGTATATGTGTGCAGTGTATTGCAGACATGACAGCAGTTAGGCTCCACCCACTAACTCAGAAAAAAATGATTATTAGAGAGAGAGCCTGCAGAGGGGAAAAATGCTTATAAAAATACCATATACAAGTCACATAATGGGAACTAATTGTCTTATATCTCATTTAGACATGACTAAGGGTCAGTACCAGATAAGTAATGCAATGTAATTGCTAAAATTTTTATGTAGTTTAATGCTGCAGTATATGTAAACTGTAAAAATTATTTTCAAATGTGGAAAACTTTAACCCCTTACAAAACTGCATCGTAAATTTTATGATGCTGAGAGCCAGTACTTGTTCTTGGAATGTAGTAAGGCTAAAAAGGAAAAATTAGCTGCATCATAAAGGCCAAATGATCAGCGTCCTTAGCGGTTTATGCCCCTTCATACAATTCTATTATTTGTAGTTTAACAAACATCTATATTGCTTTTCCTTCCTTGTTATTTTGCTGTTTATTCTTCCTTAGATCAGACATTGCATGGTACTTATTCTGCTTTAAATTTATTTTTACTAAACAATCTTTCACATCTAGTTTGCTTATTGTCTAATTCGTTTCTCACATTGCTTTATCTTTGTTGGCTTAGTTCTATCACTTTCTGTGACCTTTTCTTAGTTTTAACATCATTGAAGTATTGCTGTCAATACATGCTCATCCAAAGACCTACTGTCCACACCTCAGTATCTGTGTCAGGTCCGTATTTCAGGGTGGCTTTCGTCCCCTGTTATTTCACACCGAATAACCACCTCTGTAAATTGAAAGCTGAAGGCATGCCTGGAAAGAAGTACACCACACAGACAAACGTTGGTGGACATCCTTCCCTCAGTCCAGCAGGAAGCGAACTAACTTTATTCAGAACAAAGAAACACAGGAAAAGACACATGCCTCCTCCCTAGGGATGTGGGAGTGCCCAAGCCCCCACCGGCTTCTCAGCTGCAAGTTCTCAGACTCACTCTTCTTGCATTCCAGGGGGCGGTGTCTTCCATAGGTGTGTCCGACATGAACAAAGAACTTATTATATATTAGTATATTACACAAAGAACTGAATTGTATATACATATGTGTGAGGATAATATTTTTGCAAACAATATACATGGTAATGATCCCTGACAGTCCCCCCTAAAAATATTATTACTCTATCCCTGAGTCTGGCCTATCAACCTACCACTGACCACTCGAACCAGGCGGGTAGGGGTCTTGGATTTCTTCACCAGCTTGAGACGAGCTACTCCTTATAAGTAACTCCCCTTTGTACCTGGACTTCCAAGGTTTCGGAGCGGTCCTAACTTTCCCTATTCTCCTCAGGATACAGGATGGTTGTCTTGGTATAATCTACAAACCGCTGCTGGTTGTAATATATATAATTAATCCAGTCTACATTTTTGTTAATGGTAATAATTGTTGCACTGTCACTTACAGTCCTAAGGGACTTTTACCCCTGCAGATATAACAGGTCATGGGCAGCACAGTGACCTTCACCTCACATCTTCACATAAAACTCCTCAGATTGTAATTTGCAGCACCATGGCATATTTACACACATTATAATTATAAACCTCAGACATTATAAACGATAGAGCCTCAACTAATAACATAATGCTATCACCAATTTCATGCTATCACCCTTAGGTTTCGGGTCCCATCAGTTCATTGCCAGTCCTGTACATCATCGTCCCCTTCTTCTCCTGTCTAATGCTCTTCATTGACTGTCACCATCAGGGTAACCCACACAATTGTGGAGTCAGACTACGTTGCTGTCCAGTGGGGGAGTTATTATTACCCCCTCCTAGCCACTTACTTATCAAAACACTTGATACTGCTGACGGATTCACTCAGGTCTTTGGTCTTTACTTTGATTTTTGCCGATGTCATCAGGACTTGGTTTGGTCCTTCTCATCTGTCAGACACCGTCTCCTTTAGTTTACGTCAGTGGGCTGTACACAGCACCTCATGCTGTGAGCCTGGGGTGAGATCCCACGTAGACGGAGTAGTGGAGTTGTATTGTGACTACCACCAAGCCTCCGCATCTGTCCTCTTCCTCCGGTAAGTTACTTGTCTGGGCGGCTGCTTAGAATTGTGACACTGCCGTCAGTTCATGATAAACGCGTTGTACTGGCTCAGGCTGTGCCTGCCGCATCTCAGTGATGGAGTTCATCGTGTTAAAAGTCTTTTAGTTCATATTTACTGGCACTTGCCGGGGACCCCCAACTCTTGTCAATTGTTAAAATAAATACTAATCTGGTGATAACATCATCCGCATACATTATAAACGTTGTTCTAAGTACATACAATAATGTCAGGCCCTCAAATTACATCAAACACCTTTATATAAGGAAAAAACTTCTCTGTTACAATGGACAGGGCACCTAGAAGATGTGTAATTATTGGGTACATTTCATTTGCACTTGGTGATACTTTTTCAGCAGGATTTGTACCTTGATCTCAGCTGATTGCCTAGAACATCTCCACCTCACAGAAATATACACAGATTCCACATGTTTATCTGACAAGTGTCTCAAACCAATTTTTTCTTACTCTAATCTGGTTCGTTCTACCTGGGAAGGCCTCTCAAGGTCGGTTCTCTTCGTGGGAGGCGGGTATGATAAGGTTGGCACCGGTCTGCCAGGACTGTTCTGTAGGCAAATCAAACAGCTCTAACAGAATTTAGCAGCAACAGCTGTAAAGCCTGGGACATACCAATTAGATCTTACCACGTCGATCCTTGCAGTCTTGGGGCATATGTGAGGTCATACACCATCAATACAAGTGCTATCAAGAATACATTGGGCGCAACCGGTTTACCTTCCTTTATCCGTCCACACTCTGTCAGAATCTGGTTCTCATGCCTTCCGCTCCCAGTTGGACTCTTCCTGTGAAGAACAAGCTGTTCATAGCCTAATCAGTAATTGATCTTAATCAGATAATTAACTTGAACAAAAACATTAACAATGACAGATTTATTTTAAACATTCACACTGGTCAGTAACTAAAACTGATACCTACAAACTGATTCTTCTTCTTTATATATATATATATCTATACATACACACATACACTGCACAGAATTCTCTGCTCTAAAATTTCCCTTTCACAACAACAACAAAAATAAACAAATAAAAATGTTTTCGAATGGGAATATTCCGCTTCTGTACCTTTTATCTTACACATCCAACAATCCAATGCTGAGGCTAGTCTAGAACTTTACATAAAACTTAACCTCAGTATTTAATATTCCCACAACACTTCTTGAATACAGTTATTAAACAAATTAACTTTGGAATAACATTTGGAGAACTGCTGACATCTTATCATTGTACAAACACAAGGTCAATACTTGGGATAACACTGTTCCCTGTCACTACACACAACGTCTGCAGTGGGGAAGATAATGACCGGGCTTCAGGCCCCCCTGAGAACAGGTCTACACACACGAGCACATTGTGATACACTTCTACCTCGGGTAGTTGTATGTTCTGCAGTCGCTGGGACGGATAATCTAGTCGGGCTGCACTTTTCACAGGTACCTTTGCTGTTTTACCTATGTCATGCCGTGTGCACATCATGCAGGCTGCTACAAGCCTAGTGGTGACATTATTGTATCCAGGGACAAGCCAATTTACTGACACCTGGCTGCACATACCCTTGTTGTCAGTTCTGTCGTCTCTCGCTCTCTCAATTGGCTTACCCGATGATCCAATAAAGTTCCTACTACCAATGGGCCCATAATTGTGGGCGATGCCAAAAGCATACCTAGAGTCAGTGTAAATGTCGGCCGTCTTATCTTCTGCCAGGTTACAGCCTCAGCGAGCATCTCCAGCTCCGCTCCTTGAGATGAAAAAGAAGGTGAGAGTGGTTTCTGGATAATTTACCTGGTGCCTCGTATCCCGGCTTGTACATACTGTATAATAAAATATCTCTTTATTACAAATTTACATTAAAAACCCATGTCACATATAGATAGAACATTTCAAAGGGGTGGCGTCTTCATTCTCTAAAATAAAACTAAATGTTATACACGTCTCCACACTCATCTGATAATCCAGAACACTTTGAGAATTTAAATTTTATCAGGTTCTGTAAATACTTGATTAATACAAAAACAAATAAAAATATATTACTGAAATCTGGCATAAAATAAACAATGTTCAGACAATTTTTGTTTTGCCTTCTCCCCCATCTAAATCTGTAAAGACTCATCTGTGAGTGACGTCACCTCGCCTCCTGTGTAAATTTGCTGGAGGGGGATGGTCTTTTACACACTACCTCATATTGGGTGGAGACTACAGCACAGCATACCCAGTGCCATATTCACCGTTCTGGAAAGATCTGGAACCATCTACACAGAAAAAACTCAACATTTAGGTTACTCTCATACACACTTAATCTTGATTACTCATTGGGGTCGCATACACATTTTGTAGATCTCCTGAAACCAAATTCATTATTCAAAACAAACCAAAATTGTACCTGATCAGTTCCTTCACCATTCCCCCCTTTGTGGACTCTGCGAAAGTAATGTAGCAGAGTTCAAAACTACATCTCAACATAACAAAGTCGGGCACTAGTTTAACCCCCTGTAATGTACAACAGCCTGAAACAAAAATGACTTTTTCCTGACAAATACATTTTATCTTTACAATGACATAACTCATGTGTGAAATAAAAAACAAAACAATTGTAGTTGTTATTCAATAAAACAGAAATTATTATATCTGATAACATTAATTACTGCAAACCAATAAACTGTATATAAAAATAGGGAACGGTGGGGGGCACATACATTTTCAAAACCCCGTGTCTCACAGTATCTATAGTTTAATACATCTGAATTAACATCAAAACACATGAAATCTGATCACATCATAACACATAAATATCGTAACTTGTATAAACAACAGCGCATGTGCAAAGATAAGAAATTTATTTAGGTTTGTAGACATTACTGATATACATCTAAAAGCAGTGCATATTAAAAACCTTTGTCTGCAGACTGCACCCAGTCAGCCCCCCCCTCCTGCTCCCAAACACAGCATACCACAGGGGGGGGGTCACACACTCATTCCTCACAGCTTCTAGTCTCACAATCTTAACACTTTCAATGCCGGCAAAACAACATACGTATCTGCAATCATTCATCACACCATTGTATAGGAATTATATACGTTCAAAACATCAAACACATCATCTTTAACAGTCCAATCTGTCGGCCACCATCTGTATATTATGATGACGTGTTGTTTCATCAGTGAACAGCGTCCCGCACACTAGAATGGAACCTAAAATAGAAAAGACACTGCAGCATGTGTTACAAATGCCAAAATTAACAAGGCGATTATTTCATACTGAGTTGTTTGGGCCGGGTGTGGCCACATCAGGGGCAGGGGGGTTTTCTGCCCACAATGAGGACACACTAAAAATGAGGTACGGACGCCATTACCGGGTGTCGGCTGGTCCTGTGTTTTCTAATACATATAACATACAATACCTTTCTTATTCCTAACTTCCTCTTCCTCAAATCCCTCTAAAGCACTTCCCATCAACTTACTACCTTCCAACTTCTCTTTGTTCTCCAGAATACCTTTTGCCCAATCCCCGGCTTGCAGCCGCCCTCCTCTATGGATTCCACACACTTCCATCAATTTCTTCATTTTACGGACGATCCTGGAGATCTGAATATGGACCGTAAACCGTCCATTCTAACAGTCTATATTATACACGTAATTTATATAACAATTTTCGATCTGCAACTCTTGGTCTTGCCGGAAATATTACAATTTCGCAGTCTGCAGCGCTAAGTCTCGCCGAAATAGTACAATCTCTAGTCTGCAATATATTTATTAAATCTTGCTAGGATATAACAATCTTTATCTATACTCTCTGGCCTCGCTGGTTTTTTGACCTCACAGCGGAAAACATCGCCTCTGTCGCCTGAGATAATCCAGGAAATCAACAAAAGGGTTCTACAGACCGCCACAAGACTGTCCACTAACACAGATAAGACAAAGATTTATAAAATCAACTCGCTTACCGTGTTATTGTGGAGGTGATCAAATTCCTTATCAGTGGGCAATACTGGGTCCTCTGTTTCACCCTGTGATTGTCGGTTATCCGGATTTTGATATTTCCTCGAGTGAGGTCCCCGTCGGGCGCCAAAAATTTCAGGTCCGTATTTCAGGGTGGCTTCCGTTCCCTGTTATTTCACACCAAATAACCACCTCTGTAAATTGAAAGCTGAAGGCATGCCTGGAAAGAAGTACACCACACAGATAAATGTTGGTAGACATCCTTCCCTCAGTCCAGCAGGAAGCAAACTAACTTTATTCAGAACAAAGAAACACAGAAAAAGACACATGCCTCCTCCCTAGGGGTGTGGGAGTGCCCAAGCCCCCACGGCTTCTCAGTTGCAAGTTCTCAGACTCACTCTTCTTGCATTCCAGGGGGTGGTGTCTTCCATAGGTGTGTCCGACATGAACAAAGAACTTATTATATATCAGTATATTACACAAAGAACTGAAATGTATATACATATGTGTGAGGATAATATTTTTGCAAACAATATACATGGTTATGATCCCTGACATCTGGTAGTAGTTATTATCATTTAATGGCCTGCACTGCGAGCACACACTGACTGTAACATTTCTACAGCCCCTTACAAGCTTTAACTGCTCGATAAATCCTACAGCTCATATTTTTTCGGCATGACAAGTGTCTGCCGAATTGTGCACAATTTCCTGGTGTGACATTGCTTGACAAGTGGGAATTTTCATATGCAGATCTCAGTATTTTTTTATGGAATTTTATTTCATCTGCCTTGGGCCAAAATCTGATCTTTTTTTTAGATTAAAAAATACATATACAAATACATACTATGCCAAATTAGATTAATGGAAAGCATTTTATCAAGTGCAATGGGCCTAACTCAGCCAAGGTTCATCAGTTATCAGTACAACTACTTTACAGCCAACATTTGGCCTGTGTCCATGAGATAGAGCTGTCTCCTTGCAGACTTCTTATTAGCCCTGGATTTTGGGAGAACTTTCTGTTAGTATACAGGATCCTCAAATTAGGGATTGAAGGAAATATGTCTAAACAAAAAAGCTATATATAATTATGGGACCTTGGTGCCTCAGCCTTAACTGCTTTCCACACTACAGTTGAGCCATATCACACATACTGAAAATAAATGATGCAACTAGACATACATTGGATTTGACTCCTCTTTAATGAGCCTCTAAATTGAAGCACCTGAATATAGTGCTGGAAAGAATTAGAAATACAATGTGACTGACAACCTCTCTGAATACTACAGAAGTCCAGACTGGCAAGTGAACCGATCCCAGTCAGCATGGTCTAGAGAATTAACCTTTATGAAGAAACTTCTCCCTAAGTTATTATATCTTCCATAACTGCCCTGTCAGGATTTTGGGTTGCTTGCTTTCCAATTTTGATAAGGTTTTCCATACATTTCTCTGAACATAGCAGAACTTGCACTTGTCCTTTGAGGCTTTATAAATGCTAACGGACAAAAGATTTGTCCTAGCCAGTTTGTTCCTGTACTTCTTTGCTAGCTAACCCACGTATGCCTGGTGGTTAAAGAGGCTCTGTCACCAGATTTTGCAACCCCTATCTGCTATTGCAGCAGATCGGCGCTGCAATGTAGATTACAGTAACGTTTTTATTTTTAAAAAACGAGCATTTTTGGCCAAGTTATGACCATTTTTGTATTTATGCAAATGAGGATTGCAAAAGTCCAACTGGGCGTGTTTACAGTAAAAGTCCAAATGGGCGTGTATTATGTGCGTACATCAGGGCGTGTTTACTTCTTTTACTAGCTGGGCGTTCTGACGAGAAGTATCATCCACTTCTCTTCAGAACGCCCAACTTCTGGCAGTGCAGACACACAGCGTGTTCTCGAGAGATCACGCTGTGACGTCACTCACTTCCTGCCCCAGGTCCTGCATCGTGTCGGCCACATCGGCACCAGAGGCTACAGTTGATTCTGCAGCAGCATCAGCGTTTGCAGGTAAGTAGCTACATCGACTTACCTGCAAACGCCGATGCTGCTGCAGAATCAACTGTAGCCTCTGGTGCCGATGTGTCCTCGCTCGTCCGACACGATGCAGGACCTGGGGCAGGAAGTGAGTGACGTCACAGCGTGATCTCTCGAGAACACGCTGTGTGTCTGCACTGCCAGAAGCTGGGCGTTCTGAAGAGAAGTGGATGATACTTCTCGTCAGAACGCCCAGCTAGTAAAAGTAGTAAACACGCCCCGATGTACGCACAAAATACACGCCCAGTTGGACTTTTACTGTAAACACGCCCAGTTGGACTTTTGCAATCCTCATTTGCATAAATACAAAAATGGTCATAACTTGGCCTAAAATGCTCGTTTTTTAAAAATAAAAACATTACTGTAATCTCCATTGCAGCGCCTATCTGCTGCAATAGCATATAGGGGTTGCAAAATCTGGTGACAGAGCCTCTTTAATGGCCAAAAAAATTGTCTGCCAGAACTTTCTAACCATGAGTTGAGTGTTAAACTATATAGTGATAGGTCACTTTTTGCCCCTCTCTCTCATTGAAGTCATTGGGAACTATATAAATACGTGTATGTTTAGCTTCCTAGTTTTTTTAAGTGAAGGAGAGGGATTTAAAGAGACTCTGTCACCACATTATAAGTGGCCTATCTCCTATATAAGATCGGCACTATAATATAGGTGACAGTGATGCTTTCTATTTAGAAAAACGCTATCTTTAGCTTTATGCTAATGAGTTTCTTAATGCCCAAGTGGGCGTGTTTTTACTTTCGACCAAGTGGGCATTGTACAGAGGAGTTGTAAAGGATCTGCCAGACACAGCTTCTGTGTCGACGCCCGTGGTTAATCAGTCTGCATCTGTTCCTAGGTCTGTTAGAGTGACTCGATCTGCTACCACTCAGGCTGGTAGGCTGAGGAGTGGGAGAACCTATCACAGCCTGGCCAGACGGTTCTAGCTCCCGCCCTCGGTCTACGTATACCTTCATTTGCTTCTTGTCTTTGCCTGTGATTCTCTCTTGTTTCCTGGCTCTGCTGTTCCACATATTACTATTGACCTCAGCTTCATTCTGACCCTGGCTTTACTGACTATGCTCCTGCTCTGCGTTTGGTACCTCGTACACTCCTGGTTTGACTCGGATCGTTCACTACTCTTGTTGCTCACGGTGTTGCCGTGGGCAACTGCCCCATTTCCCTTAGCTTCTGTGTACCCTTGTCTGTTTGTCTCTCGTGTACGTATTGAGCGTAGGGACCTTCGCCCAGTTGTACGCCGTCGCCAAGGACGGGTCATGCAAGTAGGCAGGGACTGAGTGGCGGGTAGATTAGAACTCACCTGTCTGTCTCCTTACCCAGTCATTACAGGAGTGTATGACGCTGACCAATCAGCGTCATGCACTCCTCTCCATTCATTTACACAGCGACATCGCGTTCTTACTAGAACACGATGTGCAGCCACATACACAGACATTAACGTTAATCAAGTGTCCTGATAATGAATATACATTACCTCCAGCCTGGACGTCATGTGTATTCAGAATCCTGACACTTCTGAATCTTTTTTGTGAGATTTCCAGCAAGGGAAACAAAATCTCGTTTACATCGAAATCTCGCGAGATTACGCGTGGCTTGCTGGAATCTCACAGAAAAGATTCAGAAGTGTCAGGATTCTGAATACACATGACGTCCAGGCTGGAGGTAATGTATATTAATTATCAGGACACTTGATTAACGTTAATGTCTGTGTATGTGGCTGCACATCGTGTTCTAGTAAGAACGCGATGCTGCTGTGTAAATGAATGGGGAGAAGTGTATGATGCTGACTGGTCACTGATTGGTTAGCGTCATACACTCCTCTGTACAATGCACACTTGGTCGAAAGTAAAAACATGCTCACTTGTGCATTAAGAAACTCATTAGCATAAAGCTAAAAATCGCTAATAAAGTGGTTTAAAATAGATTGTTTTTCTAAATAAAAAGCATCACTGTCACCTACATTATAGTGCCGATCTCCTTATATAGGAGATAGGGCACTTATAATGTGGTGACAGAGCCTCTTTAAACTTATAAACAGTGGCAAACATAGAGGACCAGGGGACCCAAAGCAAATATAAAAATTAGCTCCCTTTCAAGTGATGCTTGATATCCCCACACCTTTAACCATCTGCAACAGAGCGTCCTGATGTCCCCATGACATTTTAATGATTTGAGTGTCTACTCTACTTCCTTGTTTGCTAACATTGAAATACCTGTGGAGATCACATCTTTGTGCAGGTTCTTACTGCCCATTAAAATTGGGGAAGATGCTAACTTGAAATAAGTACTTTCTATACACTTTATCTTGTATCTGCCCTTCTTCTGTATGCCCCTACTTACGGTAAGAATGTTTTTAGCCTCCCTTTCTCTATTGTTTGATAGCTTTCCTGTGTGGTAAACATCATCTTATTCGAAAGTGTTGCATTTTTTTTAAATATTTTTTTTATATCTTTATATTTTCACTTTGAGGATGCATACAAGAGTAATTAAACCTTACTTTATGTTACTATTGTCAACAAAAAAATTACAGGATAATTTAATCTAAAGTGTTTTGCCATGTTCTATTTTCAGATCAGAGCTGAAGTGATTAATATATATTATGATAAACATCCAACATCAACACATTTTTATTTCCATTTTTGTCAGATATGATATTTAAAGGCACTGGAAAGTAAAAAAAAATAAAAAATAATAATAATAACAATAATGATTACAAATGTGACACACATCAAGAGAAGAATTGGAATTTGTTGCTTCTCCAGAGTATCAAAAACTATTATATAAAAGATCACAATGAACAAAATAGGGCATCCAATGATAACACAACGTCAGTATGTTTCCTGATAACAATTGTTAATTTCTAAAAAAATATGTGACATATCTGTAGTAGCTTAATTGTACAGGGAATACGCCGTGACTTTTTTATTGAAAAATGTAGTTGCAGCACAACAGAGAACAGATAAATATATGATCGTTATAGGTAATTTTATAAAGTTTGAAGTCTAATCCCACATGAAGCATAGATATGGTTATTATTCTAATATCTTTACCAAACATTATCTATAGTTGTTTTCTATGTCATGCAAAATAATCGTTGGATGAATGTGAGAGTAGCCAATAATTTCACCATTTATGATTTCAAACATATAATTGTAAAAGTATGGAAAATTGTATTTAGAGATAGTCTCTGTCCCCGGTGATGTTAAAAATCTAATTTCTCTGGCTCATTAGTTCAATTTTTATAGAATGCCAATTTTTCTATCATTATCTTTTTGGAGTTAGGCAACAACTCATAGTGAACTCAATCAAGCACATAGAAAACATGCGTTTCTCTATGCAATTGTTGCGCCTGGCCAGAATGTCAAGAAATTTAAACCTATGGTCCAAAGCACTGCTAACCACTGAACAACCACTCTTTATCTACTTACTGTAACAAACCTGGTTATGAGATACCACACAAATTAATTACAGTGGACCGCTTAGGCTTCGTTCACATCTGCGTCAGAGCTCCGTTCCGTCGTTTTGGCTGGATGAATACCGTAGTCGAATACGGTATTCATTCCATCAAAACAACGGAACCCTTGCACAACTGACACAAACGGAAACCATTGGCACCGGATCTGTCACCATTTAAATCAATGGTGATGGAAATTAAAACCTATGGTTTCCGTTTATGTCGGTCAGGGCTGCATTCCGACGGAAAGCTCAGACGGAACGTCGGAACAGAGCCCTGAAAAAGATGTGAACAATGCCTTAATTATAACCTATAATACCTATTTTCTTCCAACTTTGCTTAGGGTATTTGTAATCTGCTGACCCCAGGACTTCAAAGCATGTTGGTAGTCTGGTTGTTCATTTTCTGGATAACTTGTAGAGAAACCAGGGTGGGCAGAACGTAATGGAGCAGAAAGTTGCCTTTAGCAATAGGAGGTCAGAAAGTTGACTATCCAAGTCAAAACCAAACAGACAGACACTCAATAATGAGGTAAAAACTTGCTGAAGTCATTAAACGTGTTAAGCAATCTATAAGGGGTACAGAAGTGTTACAACAAATAATTAGTCAATCCATGTTAAACATAAGTAAAAGTGAAGAGCAGGTATAGCAAAGAAAATGGAAAGGTACAAAGTATTAAACACTATAAAAGGCAACTAGCTAAAGGGTACCTGTCGTTTCATTTGACCTTTCAGAATAAGTGTGTGTGCATGAGAAATAGCACTATTTCTGGCCATTACATGACTTTGATTTTGCAATTTTTAGCAGTTTTCCGCTTTGCATGCTATAGCTGTAGTTTGCATTTCTCTCAGAGCTGGGAGTGAAGACTAGCAGCCATACACTGCACTCAGTAAGAAGAGGAGAATTTGCTCCATAACCTTCTCTTTCACTTAGAAACAGGACATATATAAGAAGTACTGACCAGTACTAATGTGGATAAATGCTTTGGTTGTGACAGAAAGTTCATATGCCTGTGGTTCTGCTCTTATCTCCTGCACTTCCTGCTCACTCTCCCCCTCCCCTCTCCATAAGCTTACATAGACATATGTAATCTGATACATGTGAGCTGCAGTCCGGCTCCAGACGGATAGAGCTGAATTTTCAGAGTGAAATTCAGTTTAACAGAGTAAGGGGGAGCAGGAAAACAGCCTGATAAGAGCAGAAAAAAGGTATTTTCTCTGATAAGATATATTACAAAGTTTCTTATAATCGCCTGTGCTATTCATTTGTGCAAAGTTTGTTTAAATGACAGTGCCCATTTAAACTACAAAGGGAATTATAGATAGTGAATCGTCTAGCATGACTTTCGAGCAGTGGTGACAACAGAGTGGTGGAGGATGCACTATTAATTCCGTCAAAAAAACAGAACAATGGTGACAAACATAAACCATTAGCAAAGTATCCATCACCATTGGGATCAATGGTAATGCAAACGGAAGGTAAGTTTTCAGTTTTCCTTTCCGTTAAGGGGTTCCCCTGATGAAAATCTCTGACGGAACTCCTCAACGGAAAGCAATGCTGATGTGAACACAGCCTTAGATGTCATTAATTGATTCAGACATAATGCTCCAAATTACAAAAAACAACCACTTATCTGAGGAATCCTGACACCATAGATTACAAATAACATACTCATCATAACTTACAAATAGACAAGATAACAAGATGACTTTTTATCTTGCACATAAAAGAAATTATATAAACCCTTTTACAAGGAAAAATACACTGTTTACATGATTTCCTAAAATAACAAAAATTCTGATAAATCGTTTGATTTAGGTATAAAATACAGCCCTATTCAAAAGACATTATCATAATAGCATCACAAGAGACTTTTTTGTGTAGGCTCACAAGCTAATCTCTCTAATTACTTGAATCAAATAATTAAAAACAACAATATCCCCTAGACTATCAATTCTATATTTTCAAGCCAGATAACAAATTAATTTGTGCAAATGATCTTGCATATGCCATTATGTTTTGGGAATACAGATTTAGCCTTAAGGATGAGTCAAAACATTCCTGTCAAACCTGTCTATTTTTTTTATTTAGAAAGTCTGGTCTTCTGTAATACAATTATGATTATAAACTTCTTGAATAATATTGAATAATAGTAGTCTATTGTTTTCACATTGCCCTCTAGAGAAATTAGATATTAAAATGTATAGAGAGTAGCATTCATCGTTTACCATGCATTACAGCTTAATTTACAGTACATTACCATTTTGATATTAAGATTTAACAGAGGATCGTCCATTGTATTCCATGTTGAGCTGGTTTCACACGACTGTAATATGGCTGCTATTTAGTATCTGAACTATGGACGCAGCACACAGTCCCCACAAACTGCACTGAACCAACCTTAGGCTATGATGATCAAAGTATGGTTCAGTAGAATGAACACTAAATTGTGGCTGTATTATGGTGGTGTGAAACCGGCCTTACAGGAAGACATGTAAAAGTAGAAAAGTTGATAACCTCTAGGACCCCCAACTACCGGGATTAAGGTTATCCCCTGACTCCTGATCTGCTGGATGAGGAGCCCAGTGACTGCCACATCTAGGTGGATAGAAAATTGAAATGTGTCTTTTCTTGTCCATGGAGCTCTCTATTCTTTTCTATGGGGTTTACAGAAACAGCCAAGCCTTTAACAGTGGTTTTTCCTCTATTTAGTGTTGAAAGAAGAGTCAGTCAATGTTCACCATTTTAAGTAACTTTTCTCTAACTTTTGTTTTAAGTTATTTGCTTTAGTCCTACAATTGAGATAGTAAAGAAATCAATTTAAACAAAGTAAGGTTTAGTTCACATCTGCATCAGGGCTCCGTTCCGACTGAGCTTTCCATCGCAAAGGAGCCCTGACTGACAGAAACGGAAACCATATTTTTCCATTTCCATCCCCATTGATTTAATTGGTGACGGATCCAGTAGCAATGGTTTACGTTTGTGTCAGTTGTGCAAGGGTTCCGTCGTTTTGACAGAATGAATACGGTAGTCGACAGACAGAGCAGGAAGAGACACAATATCTTTGGGCAGTGTGGGTCACCAGAAATGTCGAGCTATCAGATCTCGAGTACTACGAACACCAGTGTGCCCAGCCAGTTTGGAGCTGTGTGCCCAGCTAAGGATTCTCCTCCTACCTGCTAAACGAACAAAAGTCCTCCCAGGAGGGATGTTTCTAACTTGGAGGGGATTAGCAGTAACAATGCAGGACGGGTCTATGATACATTGAGGGGTGTCCACACTGTCCTTTGTTTCATACGACCAGGACAGGGCATCGGCCCTCACATTCTTGTGAGCAGGAAGGTAGTGGAGCACAAACTGGAACCGGGTGAAGAACAGCGACCACCTGGCTTGACAGGGGTTTAGCTGTAGAGCTGACTAGAGATAGGTGAGATTCTTGTGGTCTGTGTAAATCAGAATGGGATGAACTGCACCCTCTAGCAGATGTCTCCACTCCTCCAGTGCGAACTCGATGGCCAGTAACTCCCGATCCCCAATAGAGTAATTGCGCTCTACGGGAGAAAAAAGTCTAGAATAATAGCCACACACTACTGCCTTTCCTATTAAGCTGCTCTGGAACAGAAGTGCACCTGCACCAACAGAGGAAGTGTCCACCTCCAACGAGAACTGTCACATCAGGATGATCGAGGATCGAGGCAGAAGTGAAGGCACTCTTCAAGCTATTAAATGCTGATTCTGCCTCTGGAGTCCACACTTTGGCATTCATTCCCTTCTTGGTAAGGGTAGAGATGGGAGCAGTCAGAGACGAAAAGTTTGGGATAAAATACAGGTAGAAGTTGGCGAATAAAAAAAAACACTGCATAGACCGCAAGCCCCGAGGACGTGGTCATTCCAGGACAGACTTTACTTTCTCAGGATCCATCTTGGGGCCTTGGTCCGAGATGATGTAACCCAGGAAGGGCAGGGAGTTTTTTTCAAAAATCCACTTCTCCAGCTTGGCATACAGATGATTCTCCCTTAAACTAAACAGAATTTGATGGACATGCTTCCAATGTGTCGTCGGATCTGAGGAGAAAATCAATATATCATCGAGATAGACCACAACACAGACATAAAGGAGATCTCGGATAAAATCTTGGAAGACCGCTGGAGCGTTACACAGACCAAACAGCATCACCAGGTATTCGTAGTGATCGTTTAGAGTGTTGATTGCCGTCTTACACTCATCCCCTCGACGGATTCGGATCAAGTTGTAGGCCCCCCGCAGGTCCAGTTTAGAGAACATCCTGACTTCTCGTATACGGTAAAATAATTCGGATATCAGACTTTCTTTTTAACGAAGAAGAACCCGGCTCCGACTGGGGAGGAGGATTTTCGTATGAAACCCGTCTCCAGATTCTTCTTGATATAGGCTGACATGGACTGAGTCTCTGGCAAGGGGAGAGTATATACCACGGGGAGGTGAAGCATTTGGAACTAGTTCAATCGGACAGCCGTAAGACCGGTGTGGAGGAAGCATCTGAGCCTCCTTCTTGCTGAAGACGTCTGCAAACTGAGGACAATGAGTAGGTAATCCTGCTAATGACTGAGGCAGGGGAGGCTGAGCAGGACGGGGTCTGTAACAGGCAGAGGTGGAGACATTTGGAGCCTCTTTGGAGAAATTCTCCGGAATTCCAGTCCAGGACTGGGGCATGCAACCGGAGCCAAGGCAAACCCAGCAGAACAGGATTGACGGCTTTAGGCAAGACAAGAAATTAAATCAGTTCAGTATGAAGGGCTCCAACTTGGAGCTTCAGAGGCTTGGTCTCAGACACGATCGGATCGGGCAGAGGAAGTCCATTCACCGAGGCAACAGCCAGAGACGTCTCCAGAGGGACTGTGGGCAACTGGAGATGATCCACTAGGTCTTGTTGGATAATGTTTGCCGCGGACCCTGAGTACAGGTAGGAAGAGACTTAGTGCGGCTTCTCGCCGGACACTATGCTCATGGGAATGGACAGTTTGGAAGATAATTTTTTATTCAGTGCCGTTCCGCCTAGGGTTGTCTCTCCAACCAAATCTACACAAATGCACAAAATGGCCTCTGAGGCCGCAATACAGACAACGTCCTGAAGTGCGTCTGCGTTGAAAATCTGAGCCTGTCCATTTGCTTGGGCTCCTCTGGTAAAAAAAAAACTGATGAGGGCAGCTGGGGTTGCTGGAAAGTAGAAGACAGCCTAGGGAATCTTCTTTCCCGGCGAGCCCCTTGGGACCGTTCCCAGATCCTCATTTCAATCCAGGTGGCTAGGAGAATGAGATCATCCAGGGTAGGTGGCAGATCTCGAGAGGCAAGCTCGTCTTTATTCTCTGAAGACAGTCCCTGCCAGAATGTAGCCACCAAGGCCTCGTTGTTCTAGGTTAGTTCTGCAGCCAGGGTACGGAATTGAATGGCGTACTCGCCCGCGGAGATGTCTCCATGGCGAAGGGTCAGCAGAGATGACGCAGCAGAAGAGACTCTCCCAGGTTCCTCAATTAGATAGTCGGTAGCAGAGGCTTAGGTACAGATGAAACTTGAAGATAGATGACGCCACACATGGCGGATGATATCAGACGTGGCAGATGACACCAGATGTGGTGTATGACGACAGGCGTGACAGGTGGCACAACACGACTCCAACACTAGTTAAGACTCAGGAACAAACACAACATGGGATACAGGATACAAGTATCAGGGCACAGGAAAACTGGCAACAGGATAACACAGAGACCATTTTCTAAGACTAACATGGGAATACACAACAACACTCAGGCAAGGAGTGAAAGGGCAGAGCCCTTTTTATAGTCCAGAGCGATCAAGGGCTAATTTGTAAAAATCTTCATGTGTGCGTGCTGGCCCTTTAAGGCCGGGAGTGAGCCCAGATGCACACCCTAGAGGACACTGGAGAGCGGAGCGTAAGTGAGTGCTGGCATCACCTTCGGAGGGAGAGGCCGGTCAGCACTTGGAAGTCTGCGTTTGCGGCCGTCGAGGGGTGAGTGGCGACGACCGGCCGCGGCCACGGACGTTACATTGATGATTACTATCTGTTTGTTTTTTGGAATGTGTTCGATATAGCATATATTCTCTATTCTTTTCCGTTCCATTTACAAATTTGTTTTTTTAAGACACAAAATACAGTTTAGAAAAACTATTTGTATAATATATTACAGAACAAAAAATAATTTAGGATGATTGTTACAGTAAAATTACACAACACTCAGAACAAGTTTAAAACATTAGAGTATACTGTAGATCAGGGGTAGGCAACATTTTTGGTATGGCGTGCCAATAAAAAAAAAAATCAATGAAGAAGTACTCGGTGTGCCGTGCAAACATGAAAGTCTTATAAGACAAACTGTTACAACGTATGTTACATAAACCAATTAATCAGTTAATTAAACTTACATTTCAGTGTGTCCCTGACTTTCTATACAAAGATGATGCAAGATGTGCATAAGAGGAGACTGAACACAAGCTGGGGGGTGCACATAGGAGAGACCGCGGCTACTGAACACCAGCTGGGCGGAACTGCACGCAGGAGAGATCGTGGCTACTGAACACCAGCTTGGGGGCAGTGCACATAGGAGAGACCATGGCTACTGAACACCAGATATGTGGGGTGCAGATAGGAGAGCTTCAAACTTTTTATAACTTTTTCGTTTACAGAGCGGTAACTGAACTTTGTACTTGCGACACTGATCACCAAGATAGAGAGTAGTGCTGCATTGTGTGCTTGACAAGTGTTCAGCAACGTCAAACACAATGAAGCACCGCCATGCACATAATGAAGTGCCGCTCTATCTGACTGTGTTAGGCGCTGACACAATGACGTTGGTCACTGGGAGAGGGAAGTGTGCCAGCAAACCATGCTCCAAGTGCTGACTGTGGCACTAGTGCCACAGGTTGCTGACCCCTGCTGTGGATATATAATACACACATCATATACATAATGCTATAATCATTGAAGAAAGACTCTACTACTGTTATATGCAGGTTCCAAGTGTTTATCTTCTTAACAGGACTTCTTGCCTTCCTATCATTATGGGTTCGTGTACAACTGTTAAATGTTCTTATAAATCCCAGACTCTTTTTACCTCCATTGGGACTCTTATGACATAGTTTGTTGTTGTAACCTGTTAGTGACCACCAATACACCTTTCCTCGGCGGTCACTAACTGGCCTTAGGCTAGGCCGCTGCCTTTTTACAGCAGCCCAGTCTAAGTCCTGCATGATTGTCCCGTGCAGGCTGGAGCAGGTGCTCAGCTGTCTCATGACAGCCGGGCTCCTGCTGTAAAGGTAGAAATCAAACTTTCCGGCGATCGCAATCATTTAACCCCATAGATGCTGCAGTCGATAGCGACCACAGCATCTGGGTGTTTTACATAGGGAGGCGGCTCCCTCTATTACCCATTGGCGGCCCACATATGCGATCGCGGTGCACTGATGGGCTGTCATGGCAGTTGAGGGCCTAAGAAAGGCCCACAGGCATGCCCTGTATTCCAAGTATACCAAAGTATTATGAAAGCGATCACAAGATCACAAAGTCAAGTCCCCTAGCGGGACTACAAAAATAAGTAATTAATGTCAAATAGCAATTATTAATAAAGGTGCACAGTAAAAAAAAAACTAAAAAAACAACATTATTTTCCATTAAAATGGGTCTTATTTAGTAAAACTGTAAAAAAACTAAAATTTACACATAAATGGCATCTCAGCCTGATGGAATGACCTGAAAAATAAAGTTCACACGCAATTTAAACTGCAAGGTGACCGCCCAAAAAAACCTGCAAAAAACAACTGTAAAATTGCCGTTTTTTTTCTATGCCCCCCCAAAAAAGTTAATAAAAATTAAACAAAAAATTATATGTACCCCAAAATGGTGCCATTGAAAAACACAACTAATACCTCAAAAAACAAGTCCTCATACAGCTATGTTGACGGAAAAATAAAAAAATATATAGCTCTTTAAATGCGACGATGGAAAAACTAAAAAAATTGCTTGGTCATTAAGGCCTAAAATAGGCTGGTCACTAATGGGTTAAAGCATACCACGGTTCTACCCTTTGTTCAATATATTGCATTGTTATACAATGTTTACTATAAGGCGACTGCCAAATATATATGCTATACATACTAGTGAATTGCGCCCTACCGTTAAGGCACTTTATTGCCCCTCACTTTCTCTCTATCTCTGAACAGTAGTGTCCATCTTTGGATGAATTGTTACTATCTGCTCATCCAATAGCAAATGTACTTCATCTACTTTATAGCTATAGAATGCATGTGCTGTATGATAGATTTCTGTTTGATTTCACTTTGTGTTTTTTGTTAAACTACTTTTTTATGATTTCTCTGCAACCTCTTTCATCCACCCTACCTCCCCTCGTATCCATGTATGGCTAATCACTGCTACTTTGAGAGTCGGAGATACTCTAATAGCTCCCCAACCCTTCCTCAAAGACCTACCATAGCTAATGTGACATTCACATCTTTTAATGTTAAAAGGATAAAAGTCCCATCCCAGCTACTATGTTCTTTTAAAAAAAAATCAAGATCAGATCTAGAACAAGAGATTCATTTCAAGGCCTCCAATATCCCCAATCTTACTCGTTCATACTACTCCCTCTGGTTCCATAGCACTCATGTTTCAAAACCTGTTACAGGAGTTATTATTGCAATGGACAAACATACTCCCTTTATGAAGATATCAATGCAACACTGAAGGGAGATTTCTATTTTTGAAGGGAAAAATGACAAACAAACTCATATCTATAGCCAACTTATACACCCCAACAAATAATCAAATACCCTTGCTGGACACCTTTGCCGAAGGAAACTCTATAGTAGGAGGTGACTTTAATGTTGTACCCTCTACTGGACTACTGTAACAACACCTTTCATCTTTCTTCCCATAAACTCAGCATTCTGAATAAATTTCTCACTTCCTAACATTGTAGTAAAGATAAACTTGGCTACATCCGTATGCACAGAGATAAAGGTTCCAAAATAATGACCTTCCTAGTACAGGCGTATAAAGAGAAATCTTACATCCACAAAATCAAGACTACAGACGGCAAAGCTGTCACTGCAACAGATCTCATTGCAAACAAATTCATTAAGTTTTTCCCCTCTTTTTAATCTTCGATCACCACAAACTAAACAAGAGGGAACAATCAGCAATAAAGCTATTCATTCTTTTTTTTTTTTTATTCAATTACTCTTGTCTCTATGCCAAAACTGAATGAACCTCACTCATGGCTCCCTTCACAAAGGAAGGAGCCGAGTACATATAACGCTCCGTACCAACAGAAAAAAAAACCAGTACCTAATGGACTCCTAATTAGCTACTTAAAAAAAAAATGGGTAAAAATGTATTTTCTAACTGACAGAATTTTTTTCTATCCGTCAGAAATATATTAAACATTCTTCTCTAGTGATAATCGTTTTTGCTATGAGTGTAGCATGTAATGGGTATTGCTAGAGAAGTGGTCAGCAGATTTTATGCTAAAAATCGGGCACGGATAGGATAGGAACAGTGTAAAATGTATAAACTTTATTGATGTTTGTGTGTACGTGATGCGAGTGCTTGGTGCAGCCTATTTGACGCTGCAATCCGAATGTTGGCAAACGTCTGAGTTGTGAAGTCAATTAACGGCCTAATTAGGTGCATCTGATAATTAGATAAGAAAATGCTCATCTTTGCACTCTTTTCTGGAAAGAAAGACCCTAATATGTGACATTTAGAGTTTAGATACATTCAGTATCAAGAACGTATCAAATAGTTCCTTGGCTACTGAAGTCGGGCATAGAGCTCATAAAGCTATCTACCCATCATAGAGAAAATTGTAAAGCTGTTAACCCCTCTACAACCGCCAGGGAGGTGTGCATTAACTTCTCCACAGTCCTAGACCACTAGGGAAGCTGACATTAACCACTCAATATCAATGACCATCAAATAAGCTGGCATTAACTCCTTCACTACCCTAGACCAATAAGAAAGTTGTCATCAAGTCCTTAACTACCCTAAACCAAAAGCAAAACTGACATTAACACACCAGCCACACGGACGTTAGAACTCAGTCTGACATTTTTTTCCCCTTATTTTCTGTTGTATATATTCTGTTCTGTGTGTCCTATAGACTGAAAAAAGGTCCTCTAAATTTCAGACATTTATTGCAACTTGAACTGGAGTGAAGCCTGTATGAAAGCTATTGTGGTATTATTCCACTTTGTATACTACACAGTGCATTATGATTATTACATATCAGCTGTGCCCGCGACTTCGTACACGCAGAGCACTGAAAAACGTACCGATGCCTTTGACCAAACTCAAAACGAAGTTAAAAAAAAAACAAAGACAATAAACAAACTTCAATTAAAAATAGTTCTCTTTCAGTAGTCAGGTTCATCACGACAACGCTTCCCTTTAAACAATGTTAGCAGTAGAACCACCAGGGATGTGTGCATAAAGATTGGTGGAGTTGCTAACATGGGAGAGAGCCACATAGAGCTAGCCGTGCGCAAACCAGCTGACACTGAGGTCCAACCAGATTACAGCTTTTGAGGCAGCTAAGTGCATGAAAGCAGCGAGCGGATTGGTTGCTTTATCTCTCTTTTATGTGTAATATCAAATACAGACAAATGTTGGAACTGTTGTCCATAGCAACCAATCAGATTACAGTTTAGATTCTTGTGAGGCCACTAGGAGAATGAAAACAGCAACCTGATTCATTATTTTATCTCTCTTCTATGTGTAAGAACCAAAATAAACAAATGTTGGAACTTTTGTCCATAGCAACCAATCAGATTGTAGTTTACATTGTTGTGAGGCAGCAGGTGAATGATAGCAGCGATCTGATTGGTTGCTATATCTCCTTACTATGTTTAAAAATCAATGTAGACAAATGTTGGAGCTGTTGTCCATGACAACCAATCAGATTGCAGTTCTTTGTTTCTGAGGCACCTTGGACAATGAAAGCAGAAACCTGATTGGTAGTTATATGTGCCTCCCATGCATAAAAAAACCAATATAGACGAAAGTTGGAGTTGTTGTTCTTAGCAACCAATCAGATCACAGCTGTAATTTGTCTAAGGCAGCTTGAAATATTTGCAGCAATCTGATTGATTTCAACCTCTCCGTTATATAACAATCAGTATAGATGAAATTTGGAGCAGTTGCCCATGGCAACCTACTGGTGTCTATTCTTCCAAGATAATACAAAATGAAAGTAAAAATGTGATTGGTTGCCGTGGTTTCCATGTGTTTGTTGTTGTACTAATGCAATGTAAATGAATTTTTTAAAACATTACATTTGCATATCTTCTGATTGAGTGAACCGATTGCGATTAAATAAAAACGAAATGTTACTTCAAGTTGACCGCTATGTTCTTCTAAAATCCGAATTGGGTCAGTAGTTTTTACGTGATGCGTGCACAAAAAAACAGACAAAAATGCCAAAAATTATCTTAATGCATTCTATCACTTATCCTTCACCCCCCAATTATTTTTTTCTGCAAATATTTTCAATGTACAGACACGCAAAGTTTACCGTTTTATTATACGTAGAGATGTTGCATTAAGATGGCTTAGACATACCCCCATTTTATAATAAATAGAAAATTCTTGGGTTTAGGGGCATTTTAATGTAAAATAAAGCTACACTGTATATTAGAGTGCTGCATATTTTCAGAAACTTTTGCTCCATTGTGTTCAATCTACATTTCAGCTTATTAGCCCCTAGTTGTGTCAATGTCAAATAATTGACTAAACTACTTCTAGTAAGTAATTTTAGGTCCTGCTTCATGAATATGTATATATATATATATATATATATATATATAATTTTATTTTTTTTTTTAAATAAATGTAGAAAATGTATTAGCTTGAAAGAAACATAGTGGTATCTTTATCCCACTCTATCTAATGGTGAAACAGAGCCAGATGCAGACAAATCTAATTGATTGAGTCAGTGATGAGAAAATGTCAATTTGTATTTTCCTCTTGTTGTGCGTCTTTTAAAGAAGCCAATAAACCTCAGGCATATGGTAGAAGCCAGCAAGTACAATGTGTATAGATTGTATTATAGCAGCACGAAGACTCCATTTAAACTTTGGCTCAGAAAGATTTCATGACTTTGTCAGACTAAGAACAGACTCGGACACTAATATATAAAGATGATCTAAATCCCCTGCTAATTAAGTGCACCAAATCTAGAGAAATAGATTCTGAGACCGATGGCAATGTCCCAAATACAGCCAGGGATAGACTATAAAATAGTCTACACTTTTTTGTTTTAGATCTAGCAATGCAAAAATGAAGCATAAGAAGTAATCAGTATAACATTGGTACCGGAAGGGGGTATAGCAGCAATCGATATGATACGATAGATATGTCTGCGTAGTGTCACAGACAGGGAAAGTCTTTTTCTGTAATAATTAGACATAATAAGACCATTACGACACTTGATTTGTGGAAGGGATTTTCACAGTCAAGAGATGTGGCTGTGTTCATCAAGCTCCTTTTTTCCCAGTCGCTAGCTCATTGTCAGTAGCAGCTACAGAGCAGCTTTGTGAGCATTACTAGACATCCAAGAAATTAGTTCTGCGTGACTGGGTGAATACTGCAGCACAAATACTGCCCATTTTGGTAGACATTTTTTGTTATACTAACAATGCACCTAGTTAAATTGAAAGTTATTTTTCATGAATCGGCATCATCCGTAGAAATCAAGCATTTTAGCATGTTCACACATAGGTAAACCTAGTCATTTTGACCCAAAAATATCCTATTTTTTTTCTTTATTTAATTGCATCATAGCATCGGCATTTACTCTGGAACATATGTGGAAGCAATGAATATCTTAGACTTAGGAGCTGGAGAAGGACAACCATTTAAAGAGATCTCTTCTCTCTGACTCATTAGCGCATGACGAATTTGATGTTGCTTGGCAACATTTTGAGAGCTTTTTAGTTTATAATGACATAAAGTGTGAACACAATATGTATAAGGGTTGCTTCTCTTTATGTCACAGTGTTGGTAATTGTCGCAGCTTACCTGCTTCAGAGTGGAATCGTTTATTCTTTAATTATTTTTTTATTGAACAACAAAACAGCTACCACAATACAGATCTATATAGTAAGGCACAGTTACATCGGGATGCACATGTGTGAACATTGCTCAGATTTTAAACGCAAAGCATTGTACATGGCTTTCAAAACGTAGATTAGGATAAGTAGCAGTAAAGCATAAATATTTTTGTGGACAATAGTGGGTGTGGTATCAAACGATAACATTCACAGTTGTAGTGCACAGTAAGTTTAGAAAGGCAAAATTATATTAATAAGAAATTGCACCTGGACCTGAGACGCGAGCTAAGGGCAGATTAAGAGCTTACTGCAATACTGTTTACACATTGAACAGCATAATAAAACAGTATGCTGTAAGCTCCTGAGCTTCCTCTAGTGGTGACTGTAAGAAGCCTGAATTTTTGCAGATTTGGAGTTGTAGCTTTGCAGAAAAAACAGAGCTCCTGTTCCTATAAGGATACATTATGAAATTATTCAGCACAGAGATTTGGACATATATATAGCGTACAAAAGAACAAAATGGTATTTAAGAGTGGACATTCATTTTACGGAAGGGTCTGGGATTAATCCATGGTCAATATTTTTCCAAAATAACACTGTGCCTCTTCTAGTAGTTAGAATTGTCTGATAATACAATGCTGAAGCTTTTACTAAAAAAATAAAAGATGCCAGATAAGGGATTACCAATAATTGTGTACACTTCTATGAGAAATACTAAGCAATATAAGATTTCTAAATATTAAATAGATGTCAGATTTTGAGATGTAAATGTTCACACTTAGAACACATACAGTCTTGTAAATGTGACATACAGGCACATACAGGCCTTGTACCAATATAGTTGATGCCAAGATTTGCCAGCTCAATTGCTGTTATCACAGTCTCATCTTACATTAGTAGCTTACATTTCCATGTCACCATAGCAGAGATAAAAAAATAAATAAACCCCTTTGAGTTGCAGCTTGACACCACCACACTCCTAACCTGGGACAGGAGGTCATTGTGCACCCATCCCATTTTCATGACTACACCCTTGCCTTATTTTATCACAGAACAACTCATTAGGGCAACGTTGGAGGTAATACAATTTGTTCTTGTTCTAAAACCTCTCAAGAAGACATGTTTCTAAAATAATTTTTTTAGTGACTACATACATAGTTACATAGTTACATAGTTCGTATGGTTGAAAAAAGACACAAGTCCATCAAGTTTCCAAAGGATGGGAAAAAGGGAATGTAAAAATTTCTACATATAAGAGCTTATATTTTTTTGTTCTAGGAAATTATCTAAGCCTTTTTTAAAGCCACCTACTACCTCTGCTGTGACCAGCTCCTGCGGTAGACTATTCCATAGATTCACAGTTCTCACAGTAAAGAAGGCTTGTCGCCTCTGCAGGTTGAACCTTTTTTTCTTCAGGCGGAGGGGGTGCCCCCTTGTTTTTTGAGGGGGTTTTACATGGAACAGGATTTCACCATATATTTTGTATGTGTCATTAATATATTTAGATAAGCTAATCATGTCCCCCCTTAGTCGTTTTTTTTTTTAAATACGTTTAATTACTTTAATCTTTCCCCATAACTTAGATTCTCCATGCCCCTTATTAGCTTTGTTGCTCTTCTTTGTATTTTTTCTAACTCCAGGGCATCCTTACTATGAACTGGAGCATAGAACTGAACTGCATATTCTAGATGAGGCCTCACTAATGCTTTGTAAAGTGGTAATATTATATCCCTGTCAGTGCCTCTTTTAATACACGACAATATCCTGCTGGCCTTTGAAGCAGCTGATTGACATTGTATGCTGTTATTTAGTTTATGATTTACAAGTACACCCAGACCCTTCCCAACAAGTGACTCCCCCAGTGTATCTCCCCCTAGGACATGTGATGCATGCAGGTTGTTCGTACCCAGGTGCATAACTTTACATTTATCTACATTAAACCTCATTTGCCAAGTGGTCACCCAAACACTTAGTTTGTTTAAATCCGCTTGCAATTCACAAACATCTTCCATATTCTGAACATTACTACATAGCTTGGTGTCATCTGCAAAAATAGAAATAATGCTATTAATAAGTTGAATAATAGTGGTCCCAGCACTGAACCCTGGGGTAAACCACTTATAACCGGGGACCATTTAGAGTAGGAATCATTGACCACAACTCTCTGGATACGGCCCCTGAGCCAATTCTCAATCCAATTACAAACAATATTTTCTAAACCTATAGTCCTTAATTTACACATTAGACGTCTATGAGGGACAGTGTCAAATGCCTTTGCAAAGTCCAAAAACACCACATCCACAGCTCATCTCTTCATAAAAACAAATCAGGTTGGTTTGACAGCTTCTGTCCTTAGTAAAACCATGGTGGCTCTCACTTATAATACAATGTTTTTTCACATAATCCTGTATATAGTCCCTCAATAGCCCCTCAAACATTTTCCCCACGATGGATGTTAAGCTTACTGGTCTATAATTACCTCGGGAAGACCTAGTACCCTTTTTGAAAATAGGCACCACATTTTCTCTGTGCCAGTCACTTGGCACTATACCAGTCACTAGAGAATCTCTAAATATTATGAAGAAGGGGACAGAAATAACTGAACTAAGCTCCTTAAGAACTCTAGGGTGTAACCCATCTGGTCCCGGGGCCTTGTGTACATTTATTTTATTTATCTTGGATCATATCTACATGCATCCAATTCAGTATATCAACTGATATATTAACAGCACTGGCACCAGCTACATCAGCTGCTCTTTCTTCTGTTGTATATACAGAGCTAAAGAACCCATTTAGTAACCTGCCTTCTCTCGATCCCCTGTGACCAACTCCCCATTACCACTATCTAGGGGTCCTACATGTTCAGACCTTGGCTTTTTAGCATTTATCTACTTGAAGAATATTTTGGGATTTGTTTTACTATCCTTGGCCACCCGCCTTTCATTTTGTATTTTTGCTGATTTTATTACCTTTTTACAAATTTTGTTATGCTCTTATCTCATAATTTACAAAGGCTACATCTGTACCCTCAGATTTGTATTTTTCAAAATTGTTCTATGCTAAGATTGTTATTATAATGGTAAAAACAGCATTTTATTTATGCTACAAAAGAAAGTCAAAGGTTTTATGTGGAGAAATTCTAGTGGTTACAATTCGAATTTACTACACTAGAAATAATATATAATAAAATTATATGTGTTATCTAGGCTCTATCACTTTAAAGGGAATCTGTCAGCCGTTTTGACCCCTCAAAACTGCAGACAGCATTATAATGATGACAGGGAGAGCAGTGTAACTATACCTAGGGTGATGGTCATGCAGGTTGCATAACAAAGAAATCCACGTTTTATTGCCTCCAGGATTTCCATCACAAGTGCCCCCCGTGCTCTGAGTAACGCCCCAAATCACATCCCATAGAGGCGTTATTTTTTTCTGAGCAGATTTTGGCCGCTCACGCAACAAAAAAGCGGCATGCTCTTTCATCGAGCAGTATACGCCTCTGACTTCCCATTGAAGTCAATGGGAGGCAAAAAATACCTGCAGATCTGGTTTGGAGCATTCTTTGCTGCGGTTTTGCCTGTGTTTTTTCCATTCAATTCAACGGCCGGACAATACGCCGGACAAAACGCGGACAATAAAAGTGTCAAACAACGCTGGCAATTCAAAATCTACCTCAAAATTCCTGAAGGAAATTTGAGGCAGATATTTTCTGCCTGTGAACTAGGCCTAAGGGTATGTGCACACGACAACGCCAAATACCTCTGAAATTACGGAGCTGTTTTCAGGAGAAAACAGCTCCTGAATTTCAGACGTTTTTACAAGTGCACGTATTTTCGCGGCGTCTTTTACGGACGTAATTGGAGCTGTTCTTCATTGGAGTGAATCAAAAACGGCTCCAATTGCGTCCCAAGAAGTGTCCTGCACTTCTTTGACGCGGCCGTAATTTTACGCGCCGTCTATTGACAGTGACGCGTAAAATGACAGCTCGTCTGCATAGAACATCGTAAGACCCATTGCAAGCAATGGGCAGATGTTTGCCGACGTATTTTTCTTATTTATATTATTATCATACTTTCACAACTTAGTAACTAAAGGTCTGATGAGAGCAGAGTAGAGCAGTATGTGACATTATTCATCAAGTAAAAGAGCACCATCGGCCTCTTGCATAGTTTATTTTCATGAACCTTTTGATTTAACATTCACATATGAAACAGGAAATATCAAATGTTAACACTTTTAATTATCCTCACAGCAGGAATATTGTAGTCGGAGCTTATATATTTAACTATGTAAATCTCACACATATAATGAGTACGCATAAGAACACTAGTAACTGCTTATATATTCATAAATAAAATATGAATAATGTTTTATTGCACTACAAGCTTAGATGTAACAAACAGCATTAAAAACCAGACATTAAAATGTAGATGTTACTATGATTAATACAAATTCATGAACGCTAGGACTCTTAGCTACAGTATATTACAACTCTCCCACTTTCCTTAGTGAAACACATCTGAAACTTAGAATTCTGACCTTTTTTTACAGACATGTCTGCCTATTACTCGGATCTTATACAGCTAATTTACTGAGGGGCTTCAGGGCATGAATGTGAACTATGTGATGTTCCCCTTCTCACGCTAACTATAAAAATGTTATCCCCCCCCCCAACATATGCTACATGGTTAAAGGTGACCTTTATGCCTGTCTGTGGTAGGACTTTTACCTTCTTGAAGTCAAAACTATCTAATGCATCTCATTATTGAAACAGAAATATATATGAGACATGTGTGTTCAGACAATATATTTAAGACTTTTCAATAACTCAAAGAAACATATCACCTCTTAGCCTACAATTCCGTCTTTCCACATTTCTTTGCAACAAGCAAAATATTACTTGATACTGTAGCAATCTTATCAGGGGATTCAGGGATTATTTAAATCCTTATTATTTAAGATATGATGAATTGCGGGTTAGGGGTTAATAGGCAAAGATAAGGATGCTGAATAAGGAATAAAAACATGGCATGGAAACCCTTAATCTTGTATTCCTCTATACAAATATAATTTTACACAGGGCCTATTACACAAAAAAGAGACTGCAGAAATCCAGAACATACATATACTCTAAATGCCATAGAGACCTTGAGGTACATTTTATTGTCTTTTATGATTTTGGTGTTTTAAGGAACAAGTCCTTACATTTCCTAATGACCAGAAGGGCAAATCTTAAAAATCACTATTTAAAAATGATATGTAAAAACGTTCCTAAGAGTGGTACACTACTAGGTTTGCTAATACATTGCCACATACTGAATGTCATGAAGGGCTCGTTCTATACAGACCAGGTTGTTAATTTTACTCTACCTGATTCTATATTAAGTGTATCTTTCATCACAGAAATGACATGAGTAAAATATATGAAATCTGAGACAGACAGATTCATTCATTCAGAGGCCATATAAGTCAAAAGGATCACCTCTAATTCCTAAATCTCCTCTCACCAACGTTTTGACCACTTTGGGAAGCATATATAATATTCAACATTTATTATACACTACAAGTTGCTTTACTAGGTCTGTGGCACATTTCTCTTTTGCTCACTGTTACTGGATACCTAATCCCTAAAGTAATGATGCATATGTTTTTTGTGCCGCCAACATGGTCATAGACTAAACGGATTTGATTATCCACTTGAACAAAGAATATAAATATTATGAGACTGCAGGTGGCATCCTGACTATTAAGACTGTTGGAATTGCATTTTACAGATATTCACAGCAATATTTCATAGACTTAAACCTACCATACCTATATAACATTGTCTTGTTTCTATCTGCTATATAATACCTGCCTTTCTCCTGGTAATGTTTCTGTAATGTTTTGTATGCTTTTTTTCCAGTTAATTAATATATTGATTAATATTTATTGCCTATGAGAAAAAAAAGCCTGAGGATTGGTTATAGAGGTACAATTCTTTTGATAATGATGTTTTCCAATGTAAGGTGCCAGTGATTTGATTTACTGTACCTCCACACAACCCTATGCACAGGTGAAGTGAGAGATATAACCAACACCTTTCAACACAACACCCTTTCACATGCATGTAAGTATGAAGATATGACTCCAAATAACCTGAGTTTTTGTTGTGGTTGAAGCAGGAGCTTCAGCTATATGTAGAAAAGGCATTATTATCGGAGTAGAATCACCCATTATAACGTTTGAGAACTCTTCTTGATAATAATACACAGCTTGTGGGAGGGACCCATTATGAACTAAAGAAAGATTATTTTCTGATTGCATCTGGTCCCTGTCAAGTGGATTAGAGCCTGGGTCATGTGTTAAGTCTGCCACTGACAAGGGTAAAAAGTGGTGTTGAAAATAATAAAGCTGTAAATTAAAATAGAATTTGAATATTCAAATAAAAATGGCAAAAGGAGATTAGAAGAGATGATATTTTATACCCTAATAAATATCAATTGTCCTAAGAGGTGGTGTATGCCCTTATTACTCATAACAAGAAAATAATTAGGATTAAAATGACTAATACATCAACGAAATAACACAATTCACAAGTAAATGCACTCCACTGAGAAACTAACTAGCATCATGCTGTGATGTTTTACATGAAAGCACTGCCATATAATCCTAATTAGATGTTGTCAAGCATCAAGTCAACTCTGTGCCTGCTACATTCATATTTAGATCTATAATATGAGTTGGTTTCATCCCATTGTACATACAGAGGATTGTTAAGACCACATTTTCTACAATAATTTTGGGGAGATTTAAAAGAACATCAACCTCTTCCTGTCATTTGACGTACATTATAGTCTTGTAAGGGGAAGTATGTGTATTTTACAGCTGACACCTCGCTCTAATGGCCAAGATCAGAGATAAATCCAATCCCACACATTTGACCACTGTGGTCAATAGTGGTTGCGGCATCTAAACCTAGGGCACCACTGTCATCCCAACACTCCACCCGTGACACAATCGCAGCACTCAATTATCAATTCCAAGATGGTAGTGGGTGCAAGCAGGTAATCCAAATCCAGGGGATATAGGTAAATATAAAAGAAATCCCACAGCACTCCAATATAGTAAGAAAAGGTGGTTTATTCAGTCAGCACAAGCTTATTATTAATAATATCCAATAGATGCAAATGAACAGACCGCAATCAACAGTGAAGTTCGATGTATTTAGAAAATTCTCAACCGCTTTGAGACCCCTATTGTGATCAATCTCCGTGTATAGACTCGTGACAGTAAAATAATCTAGGAGTGGTTTACTATCCTGAGGTATACATACCTTACCCAAGTTAGTAAAGAAGTCCATGGTATCTCTAATGTAAGACGCTGAGTTTATTGCATATACCCTGAGTATTCTATCAAGAAAGATAGCCATGTTGGAAAAGATGGACCTGACACAATGGGTCTAGCAGGTGGATCACTAAGTGACTTGTGTATCTTGGGTAATGCATATGGAATTGGGGTTCTAGGTTGTTCTACGTTAAGAAAGAGAGATAAGTCATTATCAATGATCCCACCATTTATGGCTTCAGCTAAAGTGATATTAATCTCTCTACTGATTTCAAATTTGGGATTATAGGAAATTCGCTTGTACATACTAGTGAAATTGAGTTGTCATCTAATCTCAGCGAGATATGTGGGGGTATCCATCACCACTACCACCCCACCTTTATCCGCTGGTTTAATTGTTATGCTAGTATCTCGAGAAAGTACCCCTAAAGCTTCTATTTTAAATTTCCGTTTACCGGCTTTTGGACCTGGGCAGTAGCTATACTCTGGATCTGTCTACACACACCCTGGGTGTGTCTCCTCTTCACGCATTCCTACAGCGGTGATCTGCATTGGGGCTTGACTCATACCTTTTAACAGCGTTGTGCCTGGTCAGCATAACCCCTCTAGGTGAGCATATTTTGCCCTAGTTTTTGGTTTCTCATGACCCGTGGATAATTGCACTATGTGGCACCGTGTGTTTTTTCTCCTCTTCTAGTATTCAGGGTGAGTAAGATTGGGATGAGAGAAACCACTGTTGGCAAAGTTTGCCCTCAGGGTTTCTAAATCTGCCCTCACAGCCATAATAAACGCATCAATGGCTGGTGTACTGGAGGGAGGTAAAAAATGACTAACTTTTGAAAGACCAAACTCTATAAGACGTAATTCAAAACAAATAGAGATCTTACTGTATTGACATCCAGAGAACCACCACTTCAGTTTGATAGCCCTAAAAAAATTAAAAAGGTCTGTCTCAAGTTGGAACCATTCTGTGAACGATGAGGGACAAAATGAAAGTCCCTTGTTGAAACACAGACAAGTGACATGTGGGAATATGCCAAACAAAGGTAGGAGCGAGGGGACCAAAGGGACAGAAGGCCGTTAAACCAACAGTCTATGTCACTCAGTCAGAAACATATAGACAAGCACCATAAGTGTGTGTCAGCCACCCATTACTTCCATAGAACCTATGGTGCTTGTCTATATGTTCCTGTAGATCACGTAGTCTTAGTTTCCAACAGAACTAGAATTTATACGCATGCGCTGATTAGCTGAATTAAATCCCCTATTTGCCAGTATTTGTTATGGCCATTTTACCTTCCAAATAGTAATTGTGCATGCGCTGAAATGCGCAGCAGACCTTCGATACTTGTCCCCACTAAACACTCCTCGCATGCGCGTTTGAGTATTGTGGATGCCGTTCTGGATAATGCTCCTTGTCCTGTTTACCTTGAGGTGATTCATCTTGCTTTTAATATTCATTATGTACACCTGCACTATTTATGTACTGACTATATACCAATTATGTCTATATTCATCCCTGCTTTTCTCACCAACAGTATTTGATTGTTTCACGCTACACTCATTATTTATATGATTACTCACTATACTGTACATATATTTTTAATGCATGTAACAATGTAGTTATGTACTATTACACGTTTTCTTTCCTTGATTGTATCTCGTTACACTAGTGATTGACACTAGTTTATGTTAAATACTTTGTTACCAAACCATATCATTGCTTGAGAAAGGCTCCGGCAACATTTTAGAATTGTTGTTATTATATACAGTACACGGGACATTGATCTGTTCCCCAGGGCCTGCACCCATACATATATACATATTTATTTTATATATATATATATATATATATATATATATATATATATATATATATATATATATGTATATATGTATATATACATATATATATATATATATATATATATATATATATATATATATATATATATATGTATATATATATATATATATATATATAGTACTGTGCAATAACTTTAGGCGGTTGGGGAGAAAATCTGCAAAGTAAGAATGTTTTCAAAAATAGAAGTGTTAATAGTATTTTTTATTATTTAACAAAATAGTCTTCTAGATACACATGCACAAAGTCATGGATTTTGTAGAATTATTTATAGTCAGGTGTATGATAAACCAATTATACCAAACAGGTGATAATGATCATCATTTTCACATGTAGGTTAAAACACAGTCAATAACTGAAACAGAAACAGCTCTGTAGGAGGCTTAAAACTGGGCGAGGAACAGCCAAACTCTGCTACAAATGTGAGGTTATGGAAGATGGTTTCATGTCACAGGTCCACCATGGCAAGACTAGGCAGAGAAACAAGACACAAGGTAGTTATTCTGCATCAGCAAGGTCTCTCCCAGGCAAAGATTTCAAAGCACACTGGGGAAATCGAAAAATGTCCAGCAGTGCCATCAGCTCAGAACTGGCAGAAAGCAGTGGGACCCATATACACCCATCTATTGTCGGGAAAAGTCTGGCCAGAAGTGGTGTTCATGGAAGAATTGCGGCCAAACATCCATAAATTTGATGTGGAAACAATGCCAAGCGACTCAACTCTGCAAGAAAACATAGAAACTTGGGAGCAAAAAAATGGCATCAGGACTGATGAGTGAATATATTTATCTCTAACAGAAGGCAGTTGTTTCCTGAAGGGCTGGAGAGCGATACCATAATTGGTGTCTGCAGGCAACAGTGAAGCATGGAGGAGATGGGGCTGCATTTCAGAAAATGGAGTTAAGGATTTGGTCAAAATTAATGGTGTCCTCAATGCCAAGAAATACAGACAGATACTTATCCATCATGCAATACCATCAGGGAGGATATATATATATATATATATATATATATATATATATATATATATATATATATATATATATATATATATATATATATATATATATAAAAATTACAAGTTAAAGAATCTTTCCACATTCATATCATAAAATAATGTAAACAATAAAAATAAGCATATTTTGTATTGTCGCATCAGAGACGATCCAAACTATTAGAATATCCTGCACAGTTAACACCAAGAAAAATTGAATATGAAGTGATTTCAAAAATTGTATGCAACAAATTTGGTACCAATAAAAACTACAGCCCCGAAAAATACAAGCCTAATGTTTTTGTTTTTTATCAAATTGCTTTTATTTAGTAAAAGTAGTAAAACATAAAAAAACAATATAAATTTGGTATCTCAGTAATCATAATGAACTGCAAAATAAAGTTAATATGTAATAGCTGTTTTTTTTTTCATTCCACCCCATAAAACAAAGTTTTTCAGTACATTATATAGTACATTAAATAATGCCATTAAAAACTAGAACTCATTTAGCAAAAAAACAAGTCCTCACACTGTAATGCCGGAGGTGGGTGACGCTCCTGTCGGCGGTCAATGCCGGGTCATCTACCTTCCCGTCCGTCAACCTGGTCCCACTACTGCTCATGACCGCCGGCGTCTCTGTCCTGCCTCCTGTGGCTATGCTCCTCCTCCTGCTCGCAGCCTCTTAAAGTGCCAGTGCGCATTTAAAAACCTCTCTAAGTAATCCCTGTTGCTCCAGGCTTATTTAAGGCAGCTCCCCTGATCACCTGGTGCCTAATCAACTTTGGTGCAACTTAGTTGTTTACTGCGAAAGTTCCCATTTGCATTCAGCTATCTGATACCAGTCCGCATTTCCCTACCTGCTATCAGACCATATCCAACTACCCGCTGTCAGTCTATATCCAGCTATCTGCTACAAGTCTGTATCCAGCTACCCGCTACCAGCCTGTATCCAGCTACCCACCACTAGTCTGTACCCAGCTACCCGCTTCCAGTCTGCACCTAGCTACTCAATAGAAGTCTGTTTCCAGCTACCCGCTATCAGTCTGTATTCAAGTACCCGCTACCAGTCTGTACCCAGTTACCCACCAACAGTCTGCATCCAGCTACCTGCTACCTGTCGACATCTCGGACCTTCTACCAGTCTGTATTCTGCTACCTAAAATTAGTCCTACTACCTGTTGGCAACCAATGTCCTGCTACGAGACTAAGGACGAACTACTTGTTACAAACTGTGACCTCAGATCTGCAAATGTCTGCTAAGATATTATCTGCCAGTGCCTGTACCCACGGTGTACTATACCGATATCTCCTGTTCCACTGGGCCAGCTGCTACACACCGAGACTACCTCAAGAGATAGTGACCTGGTAATCTCCCCAGAGCGAAGTGCAAAACCCCACACGGGGGTTTATAGGGTGAAAACTGGGGAGGCTACTCAGACAACGGCTTTAGGTGTGGCCCTAAGTGAAACCGATTGAGTAGCACAGTGGGTCCATAATCCAAGGGTCATTACACAAACAGCTATAGCGACATAAAATTAAAAAGTTATGTCTCATAAAATGGGGAGGAAAAAAAAGGAAAATCAAAGCCCGGCTGCAGCTGGAAGTGGTTAATATCCCCTCACTGAACCCAAGTACTGACACTCAGCTTTACGTTGGACATAGGGATTGTTCAGGAATACAATCTCATTACTGCAATGTTAAATATTGGGGGAGACATCAATACTGTATAATTTTATAAGACGGCGAAAATGGAGATAAATTCACGAAATTTATTTAAATGGGGCGCACCGAATAAAAAAATTGTTGCAACTCACTAGACATGTTAGACAGTTTGCTCTCCATTAGGCCACCTTGTGGTTGGTGTACAGTAGTTTACACCAAATATTTTGTGCCAAAAGTAGCACAAATGGTTAATAAATTTAACACAACCTACACCACCTTTTTCTAGACGCTTTTCAAACTATCACAGAAGGCGCAAAAAGTTTCTAGGTATATGGCATGTAGCATGGTGCATTTTGTTTAGTAATTCTCCCCTGAGTGGCATGATCTATGCAGCTTTTCACTTTGATCAAACCATTAACGAAGAACCTGCTATTTTCCAGAAACAAAAATCTATGTGCTTCTTAGGCTTGATTCACAATGTGCATTTTTGTTGCATTTTTATAACAATGTATCTCAATAGGCGTTCATCAACTAAAATAAAAAAAACATATGTTAAAAATGCAACAAAAATGCACTGTGTGAACACAGCCTTAGTAAAATAAGTGCACTGATAAATCGGTAAGCATGTCTCCACCTAAACCTTTTTGAGTAAGTATTGATTCCACAGTGTTATACATTCTTCCTGAAAGAATATTTTAGCTTTAAATAAAAATTATTAGATATCATAAAGCTTTATCTTTTTTGTGCTTGTAGCTTTTGTTCACAGTGTGATGCTCAGAAACAACGATATCTAAAAAAAAGCACAAAATAAAAACTTTAATTATGTTGTTATTAAGATTCTTTACACTTACATTTACACTATAAAAAATATGAATTTTAGTTAAAAAAGAAATGTTATAATATTATAGAAAATGTATTTATACTATAAAAAGTATTAAAAGATGATAGAATAATGTAAATGCAATAAATGATACAATATATTCAGAAATATATATTTATAATATAAATATATAATAAAATGTAAACTTTAGATCATGGATATGTATGTTGCAATATTTAACCCTTTTATGACCAAGGGTGACGTGTCCAGGTCACATTTTTCATTTCTGATATGCACTTCTTTAAATGATAATATTGCAACACTGCAACTGCTTTGAATATCACAACAATTTTTACTTTGTTTTTGTTTTTTACAGGACTTATGAGGCTTTCTTTTCTAGATTAGTTTAATTAATTCCATGTTTTTTTTTTATTATTATGAGCAGACAATTTAGTAAAAATGTCTAAGAAAATAATATATATATATATATATATATATATATATATATATATATAGCAAAATCCAATATAAAGGACAGCACTCCAAGTTTAGTGAAAAAATAGGATCTTTATATCACCACATGAAGACCGGTGCTGCTTTTGCTTTGTTTTTTATATACATATATACACAATGTTGCAGCTCTGTAACAATTAGTCTTCTCTCTCCATCAGCCTAAATCACTGTGAGGGGAGAGCGATTAAGGATATAAGGCTAAATTCATGTGACAGTGAAAAAACATCTCGAGCAGGTACCCAAGTCCTCTCCTCCGGCCCGTATCCTCTCCAAGCGGCGGTCCCTGGCTTGTGATTATGTAATGGCGGAAGGAGGTGAAGGGAACAAGTGAGCCCTAATCTACCCACCGCCCTGTCCCTGCCTACTTGCAACGACCCGCCCTAGGCGACGGGGCACAACTTGGCGGCGGCTGATGTACAAAAAACAATTGAAATGTTTCAGTTTTCACATTGGCCACTAGATCAGTCACACTAGACTGACTCTTCCTGTTTGCTGTAGCTCACTTGCCAGCTTTACTGTGTCATTTGGAACATAATAGTAATCAATGATGGCTTTATTGAAGTGCTGGAGACCGATAATACAGAACGGTAGTGTGGCTTCCTCCAATATGACAACACCCAGGAAAGAATAAACATATTGACCCACATTTATTAAACAGTTTACGCAACAGTCACATACGGTTAACAAATTTGCAGTAACATTTATATCACCAAATTTGGAAAGTGATAAGAAAAATGGGTGTGGACACTAATTAGATATATAGTTTAGGACGCATTTATTTTGAAAAATAGATGTAAAAAAACAAAATTTTGGTGCAAATCTGCACCATCTCAAAATGTATGCATTGTAATAAATTTGTCTCAAATCCCTCCAGTTATCTCCTTTACTTAGACTGGTGTAAGATACTCTAGTCTTAGTAAATTGGGGTCAGCATTTCTCTTGTACAAATCTAATTAAACTAAAATTAAATACATGAGACATTCCCTTTAATTTGTTCCAGGGTGACCTTTGTAACTTGTAAATATTGTAACTTGAGACCATAACTCTGTGGAAAAATGGTAATTGATTCCGAAGTCCTCAAAAGTTCAACACAAAAGAATAACAAATTAAGATTAGAGAAAAGTAAGCAGATAGCTAATACAGATAAAGCAAGTGCTTACATTTAAAATTTAGAACAAGCTGTTGGTAGATGATGTGTAATGACGGGGGGTGGGGAGACAGACAAGTGAGCCCTAATCTACCCGCCACTCAGTCCCTGCCTACTTGCAACGACCCGCCCTAGGCGACAGGGTACAACTGGGTGACGGTCCCTACGCTCAATAAGTGCACGACAGACAAACAGACAAGGGTGCACAGAGCTAGGGGGAGAAAAGGGCAGTTGCCCACGGCAACACCGTGAGCAACAAGAGAAGTAAACAAGCCGAGTCAAACCAGGAGTGTACGAGGTACCAAACGCAGAGCAGGAGAGTAGTCAGCAAGCCGGGGTCAATATGAAGCAAGGACAATAGTACAAGAAGCTGCAGCAGGGCCAGGAAACCAAACGAAAAGAATCACAAGCAAAGGAGGAACAGGAAATGCAGTATAAATAGACAGAGGGCGGGAGCTAGCTCCGTCTGGCCAGGCTGTGATATGTTCTCCCACTCCTAAGCCTGCCACCCTGAGTGGTGGAAGATGGAGTCAGTCTCACAGACATAGAAGCAGGTGCAGACTGATTATCTATGGGCTTTAACCCCGAAGCTGTGCCTGGCAGATCCTTTACAGTACCCCCCTTTTATGAGGGGCCACCGGACCCTTTCTAAGTGGACCTGGTTTACTGGGGAAAGGAAGGTGAAACCTCCTGACCAATATCGCAGCGTGAACATCCCGAGCGGGTACCAAAGTCCTCTCCTGAGGCCCGTATCCTCTCCAATGGACCAGGTACTGGAGGGAGCCTGCTGTCCACAATCTTGGCCACCTCGAATTCTGCCCCCTCAGGGGTGAGAACAGGGACCAGAGGTTTCCTCAAGGGAGCCAAGGATGGGGAGCAGCGTTTAAGGAGGGAGGCATGGAACACGTTGTGTACTCGAAAAGATGGGGGCAACTCCAGTCGGAAGGAGACAGGATTGAGAACTTCAATGACCTTGTACGGCCCTATAAACCGGGGAGCAAACTTCTTGGACGGAACCTTCAGGCGCAAATTTTTAGACGATAGCCACACCAGATCCCCGACCATAAACAAGGGGTTAGCAGAACGTTTTCTATCTGCCTGAGTTTTTTGTGTGCTCTGGGACGCCTCTAGGTTCTTCTGAACCTGAGCCCAGACTGTGCACAGTTCTCGATGAACGACCTCTACCTCGGGATTGTTGGAACTACCAGGTGAAACGGAAGAGAACCGTGGATTAAACCCAAAATTACAGAAAAAGGGGGAGACCCCTGACGAGTTACTGACCCGGTTATTAAGGGAAAATTCGGCGAGGGGAATGAATGAGACCCAATCATATTGACAGTCAGAGATAAACCACCTTAAATATTGTTCTAGAGACTGATTAGTCCTCTCAGTTTGGCCATTAGTTTCAGGATGGAAGGCAGAGGAGAAGGACAGATCAATCTCCAACTTTTTACAGAAGGCTCGCCAAAACAATGAAACAAATTGTACGCCTCTATCAGAAACAATATTGACAGGGACCCCATGGAGACGCAGGATGTGTTTGACAAAAAAGGTAGCTAACGTCTTAGCATTGGGTAGTTTTTTGAGGGGCACAAAGTGGCACATCTTACTGAAGCGGTCTACTACAACCCACACCACCGACTTGCCTTGAGATGGAGGCAAATCGGTGATAAAATCCATGGAGATATGAGTCCAAGGTCTCTGGGGAATGGGCAAAGAACGTAGTAAGCCCGCTGGTCGGGATCTGGGAGTCTTGGACCTAGCACAAACTTCACAAGCGGTGACGTAGGCCTTAACGTCTTTAGGAAACCCAGGCCACCAATAGTTTCTGGCAATGAGGTGCTTGGTACCCAGGATGCCTGGATGGCCAGATAGTGCAGAGTCATGATTTTCCCTAAGTACCCTTAGCCGGAATTGCAGGGGAACAAAAAGCTTGTTCTCAGGAAGGCTCCCGGGAGCTGAACCTTGATCAGCCGCAATTTCAGAGACTAAATCAGAATCAATAGCGGAAATTATTATACCTGGAGGCAAAATACAAGCAGGATCTTCCTCCGAAGGAGGGCTGGCCATGAAGCTACGTGACAGTGCATCAGCCTTAAAATTTTTAGACCCAGCCCTATAGGTAACCACAAAGTTGAATCTGGTAAAAAATAACGCCCAACGAGCTTGTCTCGGGTTTAGCCTCCGGGCAGATTCTAGGAAAACCAGATTCTTGTGGTCGGTAAGGACCATTACCTGGTGCCTAGCCCCCTCCAGGAAGTGGCGCCACTCTTCAAATGCCCATTTTATGGCTAAGAGTTTGCGGTTGCCAATATCATAGTTACTTTTAGTGGGTGAAAACTTCCTGGAGAAGTAGGCACAGGGACGGAGATGGGTGAGGGACCTGGTACCCTGGGACAAGACAGCCCCCACTCCCACCTCGGACGCGTCAACCTCCACGATAAATGGCTCCATTTGGTTGGGCTGAACCAGCACCGGGGCCAAGATAAAGCACTTCTTAAGGACCTCAAAAGCCTGGACAGCCTCAGGAGGCCAGTGGAGGAGATCAGCACCTTTGCGAGTGAGATCCGTAAGAGGCTTAGCGATGACCGAGAAGTTAGCATGGTGTTACACCATGTCTGATGCCATCTGCCACTCCTGGTATCATCTGCCACGTTTGGCGCTACCTGCCACATCAAGTCCCCCCCTCTGCTAACTTCTGGACTATCTCAGGTACCCTTGTGCTACAAACATTGTAAAGACTTTGCATAGACTGTGACTTGGTCAGCTGCCACTCCGCTATGGCAGAGTGGCCTAGTGGGTCCACATACCCCTGGATCATAACACTATCTATCTATCTATCTATCTATCTATCTATCTATCTATCTATCTATCTATCTATCTATCTATCTATCTATCTATCTATCTATCTATCTATCTATCTATCTATCTATCCATCTCTGTTTTAATGTTTTAAGTATATAATTTAATTGAGGCAAATATATTATTAGTAGATATATATATATATATATATATATATATATATATATATATATATATCTTATGGTTTGCTCATAAGATATAATTAAGGATGGTCCTCAGGGTAATATCATGCAGTATAAAGAGTAACAGCAAAGTAGGTAACGTGTTTGCCTGAATAGGGTTTCCTTAACGTCTTTTGCAGCAGCACTCATAGGGATATTATATCCTCCTAAAAGACAGGACAGGCGGTATCAATTACTTAAGTCAATTAACAGCCCTATAATAGCTAGCATCACAGTAGGCATCTTGTGTTTTTTCTGTCCTTTCTACGAAAGGGGTGGTGTCTACAGCATGGGAGAACGGCTACTATCGGGTGCTGTTGCGTTGGGAAATATAATCTAATTTATGTAAAGAAATGACCTATTTGTACATTCAGGAACAAACCAAATGTTAGAACTGGTAACCAGAAACAGATGGTTTGATGTAAACCAAGTATCGTCTTGGTGCATTGACCTATGAGAACACAAGTCTAGCCTATAAATGAAGGTCAATTAACACTTAATTGGAAATATGAAAAAAGCTTTATTTGACATACATATGAAGTACATAGATAAAAATAGAACCATGCAGTGCAAAAAGATGTCCTGCAGGCGGAAGCAACATGGGAAAAAAGGCGTATCATATAATAAATAAATATATTGACATAAAGTAATTTATGTAAAGGACTGATGTATAGTATTAAGGGCTTATTAGTCCACTTCTACCTCCCATGCTTTATATATCTACTTTACAGCAGATTTTGCTGGATATTTATATTATGGTTTCTCTTGTTTGATTCACAAACAATGTACATGTAGATGGAGAAGGATATTGACATACAAGGGTGGCGTCCTCCGGCTGACAAGGAGGGGATGGCTTGCCCAAGAAGGTTAGGGCATTTAAGGTTGACACCATTACCAAAAATTTAATGATTATTGAAAGAAAGTCACCAGACAAAGGACCTATTTTAAATAAAAGGTTCAAAACAATGTTCATCATTGATGAAGAACAAAGTAAGGAATGGGGAGAACATCTCTAAGTAGATGTTGCCATCTCAAAGCTGTTCAAGCGTACAGTGGGTCCCAGTGAGGACAGTTCAAATTTTCACGACCCCATGGACCAAAGAATTGGTAGTGCACTATGAAGAGCATATCTAACGGGAGCTACCAATGCAAAGACGGCACTGGCTCCTCTGCTGTGGCAAAAAATTTAAGATCATGGCTCATGCAGATGGAGGAGGATATTAATGGAGGAGGATATTGATAATGGGTTCTCACGGAATGACATTCTGAAATCTTTCAGGCAAGTCTCATTAGCGTCTGGTTTTCTTTGTGAAATGGTTCAGCAGGCCAGATTCGGAGCTCGTACAATGGCCCTATCAACAGCTGGGAGGAGATCTCTCTGGATAAAACCATGGGGTGCACTCCAAGAACGCACTTTGTTCCATGGAGTTTCAGCCTGACAGGCTTTTCGGGGCAGAACTAGACTCTCCAATGGAAAATCTATCCGACAAGAAAGGGAAATCTCTTCCTCAGTCAGGAAAACGCAAATGGAAGTCTTCCTTTCGTGGCCAATACAGAGGCCAGAACATAGCAGGAAGACAAGATAGAGGGGAAATTCTGTCTCAACCGGTATACAAAGGTTCCAGCGAGGGGGCTATAGATGTCAGAGAGGCAGAGGAATAAATCCTCCACCCGCTGGTAGAAGATTGAAGTTCTGACATACGATATATACCAGTAGGAGGAAGGTTGTCTTTTTCTATCCACAATGGGAAAAGTACAGAAAAGACCATTGGGTTCTAAACATAATTAAAGATGGTTACAAAATAGAATTAATTTCGAACCACCAGAAAAATTACTCACTACTTTGATATTTTCCAGCACAAAACAAGCTCTCCTAGAGAAAGCTATCTTAGAATTTAGGGAAATTAAGGTCTTAGAGAAAGTCTCCAGTTCAGAGACTCAGAGAGGAGTCTATTCCAAGGTATTCCTGGTTCCCAAACCAGGAGGGAAGTGGAGAACAATAATAGATCTCCGATATCTGAACAAATTTATATGCAAAAACAGGTTCAGGATGGAGGCCATTCGTTATGCACTCTCGCTACTGGGGATTTTCTTGCCACAATAGATTTAAAGGATGCATACGTTCACATACCAATTAATCCAAGGTACAGAAAATTCCTACACATTGCTGTTTAGAAACAAGGGGAGCTAATCTATCTATAATTCACATAACTGCCGTTTGGGATATCGTCGGCCCCATGCATATTTACCAAGGTGATTGAGGCAGTGGTAGCCAACTTCAGGAAAGAAGTCATTACGATAATACCCTATCTTGACGATTGGTTGGTGAAGGCCGAGTCAGCACAGACCCTCAAGTTCCATCTGCAGATCATTCTATCATGAATTCAAAACCTGGGGTGGCTCATCAACAGGGGAAAATCCCATATTCAGCCATCTCAAGAGAAACAATTTCTGTGGTATCTCCTAGATACACTACGGATGATGATTTATCTTCCACAATTAAGATTAGGTCGTGTACAGGAGGCAGCACGACATCTCAACCAGATCATACTAGTATTGATTTGTCTTATGATGAAGGTACTGATGACATCGCCAGCAAAGCAATAAACTGGGCAAAATGGCACATGTGACCCCTACAGCAAAAGATCCAGTGGGTCTCGAACCGAGACATAAATACTCTGGGCGATATAGTAATAATTTCCAGAGACACGAGACCCTCCCTAAGATGGTGGTTTCGTCTAAAGAATGTCAAGTCCTTTGCTACTCAGGTATGGGTCAACAGATGCATCCAGCTCAGGTTGGGGAGCTCATATGGCAGGACAAATGGGGAAGGGGACCTGGTCTCCAACTGAAAGGTTGATATCTTCCAATCGCAAAGAGATGCGAGCAGTGGAAAGAGCCATGAACATTTTTCACCAAGCCGTTCAAGGGAGAGCGATCAGAGTCCACTCCAACAATGCAACAACAGTGTCTTACCTAAATCACTGGGGAGGCACAAGATCCATACCCCTTCTTATGGAGGTGACACCGATCTTAGCTTGGGCGAAAACTCAGACTCAGATGTGATCTGCCACTACCTGGAGAATGGTCTCTAGACCAACAGATCTTCAATCAGATATTGGAAAATTCAAGTCATCCACAAGTGGACCTAATGGCCACCCAGAAGAATGCGAAGGTAGGTCGATTATGTTCCCTGTTCAGAGCAGACAGACCATGGGCCTTAGATATCCTATCCATACCATTTCACCTAGCGTACATATTTCCACCCATTCTGATCATCCCAAAGGTCTTGCGGAACATCAAAAGGAAACAGGTCTCGGCACTTGCCATTTGCCCCTATTGGCCGAAGAGTGCATGTTCTCTCTGCTCATGTCAATGAGCAAAGGAAATTACTGGGTTCTACCCCAGATTCCGTCCCTGGTGTCTCAGAGCAATCGATATTGTCCCCATCTGGACCGTCTCCAGTTAACAGCATGGAGGTTGATTGCTCCTTTCTAGCTGACTCAGGACTGTCATAGACAGTTATTAACACCGTCTTACAATCTATGGGAGCTGCTACAAACAGAACCTATGGTAGAATAAAGGTGCTTTTTTTCTGAATGGTACAAAAACAAAAAATGTTCTCCCTCAACTCCATCAGTTCAAAATATACTTGAGTTCCTACAGGAGGGGTTTGATAAAGGAGTCAGAGCAAGTACAATAAGAGTGCAAATATCTGCACTACCACCATTTTTGGGCAGAAAGTTATCTATAGAACCTCTTTTCCAAAGATTTGTAGAAGCAGTTCAGAAGATCAGACCGACCATTTTGGATCCAGTACCTAAGTGGGACCTTTGTATTGGGCTGAATAATCTTTGTGAACCTCCGTTTGAAACCCTACATTCCGTAGATTTGAAATACCTCTCACTCAAGGTCTGCTTCTTAGTGACCATAACAACTGCCAAGACGGTCAGTGACATACAGGCTCTGGGCTCTTTGGAACCTTATCTTTTGTTTCTCCAGGAACGCATCCTAATGAGGACCTTGCCTTATTTTCCCCAAAAGTTCCTTCATTCCATAACATTATATAAACCAAAATCGAACAAAAGGAGCATATAGACTAGAATATATATATATTGTATCAAAAATATGTTTATTTATTAATTTTAGCAACAACAAAGATAAAAACACAAATATATAATGTATTACAAGAATAAAAAAAATTATATCAAACACCAAATATACAACGCCACATTGGTTTCCATGGAGTGAGATATGATATTATTTTGCTACATTAGGTAAAAGCAGCATGGCACGTTGCGGATATACGTCTATAAATAAAGGTCAGTACATATCACAATAGAGATGTATTGAATCATCACCTTGAAAAACTTCTGACATCAAATATGCATGCATATAGTACTGAAACCCTGCCAGGAAAAGAAAAGATGAAACTCTTACTCACGTGAAATAAAGTGCAGTGCAGTGCAGGTGATCAAGGATGTCTTAAAGAGGCTCTGTCACCAGATTTTGCAACCCCTATCTGCTATTGCAGCAGATCGGCGCTGCAATGTAGATTACAGTAACGTTTTTATTTTAAAAAAACGAGCATTTTTGGCCAAGTTATGACCATTTTTGTAGTTATGCAAATGAGGCTTGCAAAAGTCCAAGTGGGTGTGTTTAAAAGTAAAAGTCCAAGTGGGCGTGTATTATGTGCGTACATCGGGTCGTTTTTAATACTTTTACTAGCTGGGCGCTGTGAAGAGAAGTAACATCCTCTTCTCTTCAGAACGCCCAGCTTGTGACAGTGCAGATCTGTGACGTCACTCACAGGTCCTGCATCGTGACGGCCACATCGGCAGCAGAGGCTACAGTTGATTCTGCAGCAGCATCAGCGTTTGCAGGTAAGATCGACTTACCTGCAAACGCTGTTGCTGCTGCAGAATCAACTGTAGCCTCTGGTGCCGATGTGGCCGTCACGATGCAGGACCTGTGAGTGACGTCACAGATCTGCACTGTCACAAGCTGGGCGTTCTGAAGAGAAGAGGATGTTACTTCTCATCAGAGCGCCCAGCTAGTGAAAGTATTAAAAACGCCCCGATGTACGCACATAATACACACCCACTTGGACTTTTACTTTTAAACACACCCACTTGGACTTTTGCAAGCCTCATTTGCATAACTACAAAAATGGTCATAACTTGGCCAAAAATGCTCGTTTTTTTAAAATAAAAACGTTACTGTAATCTACATTGCAGCGCCTATCTGCTGCAATAGCAGATAGGGGTTGCAAAATCTGGTGACAGAGCCTCTTTAAATATATGACTGGAGCCAAAGGAAGTCAACATATCTGATTGACAGGTTATGTGAGACAATGAATACGTATGGAGTGCAGCTTGTGTATAAATAGCTTGTTGATAGAAGATCATGATGACATTGCAGTACATCCTGCGGATGTGGGGCTAAGAAATGCAGAAATGCAAAGCAGAGCACAATAAGAATCCTCATTGTGCAAGTCCCGTCAGCCATCTTGGAGGTGGCATGCAAAGCTGTAATTAGTTTATATCTCTAAATATGATTATTATGTGTATGTTTGGATATAAATATGTCATTTTAGGTGAAAGAAAAATGTTAGTATGAAATATATAATAGAACAGCAAGACATTGAATTACTTTAGTTTAGATATCGTACCTCAGAGTACGCAAGTCAGTGAATATAAATGTATATATAATGATCGTAATATCAAAGTGGGGTTAATTGTGTATTTGTTTTTTAAATGTAAGGAAACATAATACTAGTAGGAAAGTGAAAAAAAGTGTGCTAAATTGTGATATACTGGCCGGTGTGGGTGTACAAAAGGTGATATACTTGTGTATTCAGTATTTAACTGATTATCATGACAAAAAATAATTGTATATGTAAAGTGGAAAAAGGAACCAGGAGAAGATTCCTTGGGAAAAGAAGAATGGAAGACTCCATCTTCATCTGGTCCGTCCGGATCAAACCAGAGTATCATGGCGGTCCGGCGTGCATTCAACTCGCGGGATTGTAAGTGAAATAAAAATGTAGGTGATGAAGGTAAAAGATTAGTGAAAGGTAACAACACAATAGATAATAAATATTCAATAAAAAGCTCTGCAAATAAATATATAAATTAGGAAGGGACATAAGTGATGGGATTTGTGCGAAAGAAATATAGTGAATGTGAAATTTAGTAAATTATTCTATGTATTATTTATTGTAACAGTAGCCCAATAAAGGAGTATTGCCGTATCTTTAAAAAAAAGATTTCTATTTCATAAAAAGAATTTTCAAAAGTATTAGGATAAGACGAAGTTGCATGTCAACGCTTGCCCATGCACCTTCTCATATATAAAATAAATAATATATATTGGAGTGAGAATGAAGGTGCGGAATATATATGTAGTCAGTCTATTGAAGATTATATATGCCACTGAAGAACCAAAGAGAACATGATCTCCTGTGGAGGAGAGCTTCCCAATTCTCCCATTTGTCAATCTACAGGGTACATTCAACAAGGAGCAAAATTACTATCTTCACATGCCTTTGGAAAAAAGATTGTAAAAGGCCATCTATTTGGTTTTTATAGTTATCATATATGTTAAAATTCACCAAGGTTACATGCTGCCCGTGATAGACTCTAGAAGATATAGACAGTATTTAAAAACAAAAGCGAAATGAGAGTTCTTACTGGAAGAGAATTCATTACACATAAATCTAAATTGCATAAATCACAGGAGAACTAGAGAGAGCAATCTCTCCGCATAATAGGGCCCATCCAACAAAACCCACTTATACCTTCTGCATCTTGAAACAAGCAAAGTACTTTAGGAACATGATAGTCCCATATCTTCTCAGGCACAGTGGAGACGGATCCTCTTATGGTTCCTCCATCCGATATCAGGTAGTATTTTCATGATGTTAAAGGATCAACATATTCCTGGAGTGTTTCTACTTATGGCTCAATCTTATATCATCGACATCACTGAAGAAATAGCTTAGAAAGAAAATAAAGTGTTAGTTATGAAAAAATAAATCGTAAATAATAAATAATAATAATAAAAAAAAAAATATAGAAATAGAAGCAAAAGCTCAAAATGCGTATAAGTATATGTATTCACTTAAAAACGCAAGATCCCTTATCCCAAGATTAAAAAAGGATATGTTAGATTAGAGGAATGCATTGAATCCAAAACTCTCATTGGATCCGCAGGAGACAGACTGCCCAACTTGTAGATCCACCTGCTTTCAAATTGGGCTAGGTTCTTCATCATATTGCCTTCTCTGGAGCCCAGATGTATTTGATATTTCCCCCTAAACTTGAGAAGCTTGGAATTACACTGATGAAATAGCTTGAAATGTTTGGGTAGGGTTTTCAACTTGGAGATATCGGTCTCATTTTTAGCCTTCTCAATATCGCTAATATGTTCTCGCACTCTCACCCCAAATTCTCGTATGGTTAAGCCAACGTAGATTTTCTTGCATGGGCAGATCGCACGGTATATGATTCCCGTCGAACTGCACGATATGTGCTGTGTAATTTGAAAGACCTTGCGGTCATTAGTATCTGTGAATTTAACCCTTTCAGGACCAAGGGTCATCAATGCCTCAATGACCAGCCCCATTTTTTCAAATCTGACATGTGTCATTTTATGTGGTAATAACTCTGGAATGCTTTTGCTTATCCAAGCAATTCAGAGATTGTTTTGTCGTGACATATTGTACTTTATGTTAGTGGAAAAATTTGGTCAATAAATTCATAGCTTATTTGTGAAAAACACCAAAGAAAATTTGCAAAAATTATAATTTTTCTAATTTTAAATGTAATCTGCTTGCAAAACAGATAGTAATACCACACAAAATGATTGCTAATTAACATCCTCCATATGTCTACTTCATATTTGCATTGTTTTTTGAACATTATTTAATTTTTCTAGGATGTTACAAGGCTTAGAACTTTAGCAGCAATTTCTCACATTTTCAAGAAAATTTCAAAAAGCTATTTTGTCAAGGACCAGTTCAGTTCTGAAGTGGCTTTGAGGGTCTTATGTACTAGATAGACCCCATTAATCACCCCATTTTAAAAACTGCACCCCTCAAAGTATTCAAAACAGCATTCAGAAAGTTTATTAACCCTTTAGGCGTTTCACAGGAATTAAAGCAAATTAAAGGTGACATTTACAAATTTCATTTTTTTTTGCCGAAACTCATTTGTAATAAATTTTCTTCTGTAACACAGAAGGTTTTACCTGAGAAATGCAACTCTATATTTATTGCCCAGATTCTGCAGTTTTTAGAAATATCCCACATGTGGCTCTAGTGTGGTAATGGACTGAAGCACCGGCCTCAGAAGCAAAGGAGCACCTAGAGGATTTTGGGGTCTCCTTTTTTAGAATATATTTTAGGCACCATGTCAGGTTTGAAGAGGTCTTGTGGTGGCAAAACAGTGGAAGCTCCCCAAAAGTGGTTTTGGAAACTACACACCTCAAGGAATTTATCTAGGAATATAGTTAGCATCTTGACCCCACAGTTCTTTTACTATATTTATTGGAATATGTCTGTGAAAATGAAAATCTACTTTTTTTCTGAAAAAATATAAAAAAAATGTAATTTTTACAAGGAATAAAAAATAAAAAGCACCCCAAAACTTGTAAAGCTATTTTTCACGATTACGGCAATACCCCATATGTGGTAATAAACTGCTGTTTGGACCCACGGCAGAGCTCAGAAGGGAGGGAGCGCCATTTGGCTTTCGGAGCTCAAGTTTGCTGGATTGGTTTTCGGGTGCCATGTCACACTACAGCCCTAAAATAATTTATCTAGGGGTAATAGTTCTGTTTGGGGTTTTGCTGGTATTTCAGTTTATAATGTGAGGGGTATATGTAAGCTGGGCAGAGTACATCAGGGCATAATAAGAGGGTATATAATAAGGGGGTAAATAAATAATTCATAGATGTGTGGCTGGTGTCACACTGATAAATGGTGTCCAATCTTATCCACTTTTGGACATTCTGCACAATTTCTGTCGCTATATTCTGAGCACCAGAACTTTTTTTTTTTTTTCTCCACCGGAGCTGTGTGAGGTCTTATTTGTAACGTTGTAATCTGTAGTTTTCATTGGTACCATTTTAGAGTACATGTGATTTTTTGATCACTTTTTATTCGATTTTTTGCCAAGCAAAGTGACAAAAAAAACATACATTTTGACAATGTTTTTTGTCTTTTTTTTACAGTAATCACTGTGCGCTATAAATTAAATTTTTCTTTATTCTGCAGGTTGGTACGATTATAGCGATACCATATGTATATAGGTTTTTTTATGTTTTGTGGCGTTTGCACAATAAAATCACTTTTCTATAAAATTATTTATTTTTTGTGTCACCATCTGCTGCAATAGCGTCACTCACTTCCTCCCACAGAAACTTCATCGCGTCGGATGAGCGAGGACACGCTGTGTGTCTGTACACTGCCAGAAGCTGGGCGTTGTGAATAGAAGTGTATGATGCTGACGAATCAGCATCATCCACTTCTCTTCGTTACCACCCAGCTTCCTGCAGTGCACAGACACACAGCGTGTCCTCGCTCATCCGACTCGATGAAGTTCCTGTGGGAGGAAGTGAGCGACGTCACAGCGTGATCTCGCGAGGACACGCTCTGTGTCTGTGCACTGCCATAAGCTGGGTGGTAACGAAGAGAAGTGGATGATGCTGATTCGTCAGCATCATACACTTCTATTCACAACGCCCAGCTAGTAAAACAAGTTAAAACGCTCAGATGTACACACACAATACACGCCCAGTTGGACATAACTTTAAACACGCCCAGTTGTACATAAGAAAGGCTAATTTGCATAAATATAAAAATGGTCATAACTTGGCCAAAAATGCTCGTTTTTGAAAGAAAAAAAAACACGTTACTGTTAACTACATTGCAGCGCCGATCTGCTGCAATAGGAGATAGTGGTTTGAAAATCTGGTGACAGAGCCTCTTTAAAGCTATGTTCAGGTGAACCTAAAAAAGATTTAGTAGGGTAGATATCCACAACAAGAAAAAAAGTTGCGAACTGTCTGCTGCTTAAATTGTCAGTGTCTATTTAAAGATCACTCGTTGTCAGAGTGATTATAGAATTACAACCATATCAGCCATCTTTCCAAAATAGTATGCATATAATTCCAGTCTTAGTGCCCTCAGACAGAGGGCTCGCAAGTCAGCCATAGTTTAAAGACCTATAGAACCCAAATTATGTCAGTCTTATATTTCACAGCCATATTGCCCAATAAATACCAGTGCCATACAGCCATAGTTCCTTATAAAACTAAGCATAATACTCACATCTATAATGCCTACATTGTGCATCCAATGGAGAAATGAATAGACTGCTTTTTAACAATTCAGAGGTTACTACATTGCACTAGGGAGTGTGATTGTATATGCATTATACACATGTGCGTGTTTTGTTGACAAATATTACTGTCTTTTATAGGGTGAGCCAATAATCTTATTTGCATGGGTGCATTGTGTTTTCTTCTTAGAACAAAGGAGATTGAATAATCATATTCTTTGCATCACCACTCATCTCCATACACATTAAATTGAGGGGAATGCATGATAATGGGAAGGGGATTAAACACATTTTATCTGACAGTTATCTGATGTCATATTTACAATCCAAACACCATTATAATCAATAGCAAAGTTCACAATCCCTGCATTATACTGTAATCTGAAAACATAAACCTGAAAAATAACTTATCCTACTTCTGGACAGATATTGCATGCTTCCTTGAAACAGCACTATCTTGTTTTACCTCTCTGCATGGATAAAATGAATGGCAAGACTAAAATACAGTCATCAAATGACAACAATAATAAGAAGAATATGCTGCAATGAATTATTTTATACCACAGAAAAAATAATTGCTCATGCTATTAACAAGAACACAGTACTGGAAGGTAATATTGCTTTAATGTTATCCAACCGACAAGGGCAAGAGATAATTATGCTCATATTAAGAATGGAAAATTAATTAACAGAAGAAATTGGCAGGAAAAACTCTATGTCCCGTTATTTGTACGCTTGTTTGACCAACAATTTTTATCTAAGGTTATTGGTAATTTACCAAAATTGTAAATTTCCCAAAATGGATGATACTTTTGCTTTAATTTCGCCACTACATTTACAGATTGCATTTTCCATATGAAAAGATTTGGTTCTGCTAAAAATCGACGATTTGTCTCAAGATATCATTGAATCATTAACGCCATCAGTATATGGTTAACATTTGCTTTGACAAGGAGGGCACAAATAATTATGTTGTTTTTTTCTTTTTTAATATGCTCTTCACAATGAGGGTGCATTATATTACATTTAGATTTTATACTAAATGTCAATGTCTAGACAGACTTATGAAAAAATACTTGAAATGCAATGAATGTGTGGTAAAGTATTTGGCTGGAATAATTGCCAATAGAAAAGGTGCAAACTGTAAAATTTAAGGAGGCAGTTACTTTTCCATTTAGTTCTAAATGTTAGAGATGATTGTATTTTTTAAATAAATTAAGTTATCGTTTATTTGCTCAATAACATTTTCTTGAAACATCAAAAGCCATTCAGTGTAAGAAATAGATAATTATTGCATATTTGTTACAGATTTTCCTTTCTATTTCCATTACTATAAATTTCCAGGAATGTCCTCGGTCACCAAAATCCATCTAGTGTAAAACAGTAAATAAAAGACATGTGGGAGGAGGGTGCAGCTGCAATGTCTCACATTGCATTAGAGGAGAGGGAGCCGCAGAGGGGAGACATATAATTAACTCAAAGCACACAGCACAGCTTCTACATCACAACAACAAAAAATGGGTAAAGTTAATGTTAATTTGCATAAACTGGTAGAAGTTAGGAATAAAAAACCTCTAAATACAGTTTGCAGGTTACCCACATTTAGGCTTCTTTCACACTACCGTTAGTATACATTTACCTCTCTTCCGTCAGAGGATGAGAGGATCGAAACATTAAACGGAAAGCAACGGTTCCTTTAGAATTACCATTTAGTTGCTTTCTATTTTTTTTCACGGAAACAAAAGTTCTGCAGACTGAACTTTTGCTTCCGTCAAAAAAAAACGGAAACCTAGCGAACGGAGATAAATGGCAAGCAACTGAAACAAAAAAATGACCATTGAAATCAATGGTAATTCTAATGGAACCGTTGCTTTCCTTTTAATCTTTGGATCCTCTCTTCCTCTGACGGAAGATAAGTAAACGTATACTAACGGTAGTGTGTACTTAGCCTTAGCTACACAACATCTAATATATATCTACAGCTGCCTAGCAATACATTTACTTTGATGCCATTCTTTTCATAACCCCTTATAGACCGAGCCATTTTTCTTTTTTTTCATTTTAATTTTTCACTCCCCACGTTCCAAGAGTCATACATTTTTTCCATCAATAGAGCGGTGTGAGGGCTTATTGTTTGCAGAAGGTAGTTTCTAGTGGCACCATTTAAAGTACCATATAATGTTCTGGGAAACTGAAAACAAAAATGGCTCACGGGCTGAAACCGCTCCATAGAGAGAGTGTGTCAGCTGTGTGTTACAGGCGACACTTCCGGGTGAAGAGCGGGATCCCGTTCTAGTGCGATCCCGCTTGTTTAACCCATTAAATGCCGAGTTCATTAGCGATCGCGGCATTTAAATGACTAAAAACAGGGGGGCGACCACTGTAAGGTCCCTACTACCCCCCGTAGCGAGATCGGGGGGAGCCATTGGTTGGCACCGAAGCCTGGGGGCCTGACGAAGTTCCCCAGGTCCGCCATCTTTGTACTCCTATGAAGCCCTGCCTCCAGCAGGGCTTCATAGGAGACTGTCAGAATCGCGATATACTGCAATACATTAGTATTGCAGTATATCGTGCAAGCGATCTAACAATCGCTGGTTAAACTCCCCTAGGGGGACAAGTAAAAAAAGAAAAAAAACAGTAAAGTAACGTTCTTTTTTAACAAATAAATAAAATAAATAAATTATAAGCTCAACAGACCCTCCTTTTCCCATTTTCCCTCAAACACAATGTAAAAAAATAAAAAGCTAACATAACTGGTATCGACGAGTCTGTAAAAGTCCGAACTATTACAATATATCATTATTTAGTCCGCACGGTGAACGCCGTGAAAAACAAAAAAATCAAATCAGAATTGCTGTTTTTTGCTCCATTCTTCTCCCACAAAAAATGAAATAAAAAGTGATCAAAAAGTCTCACGTACCTCAAAATGAAACCAATATAAACTGCAGCTCGCCCCACAAAAAATAAGCCCTCACACGGCTAAATCGACAGAAAAATAAAAACATTATGGCTCTCAGAATGTGGCAACAAAACTGAAATTTTATTTTTAACAATCAATTTTTTTTCTTGTAAAAGTGGTAAAACATAAAGAAAACTATATAAATTTGGTAGTGCTGTAATCGTATTGACCCGCAGAATAAAGTTAACATGCTGTTTTTACCATATGGTGAGCGCCGTAAAAACAAAACCACCCAAAACATTGAGGAATCGCTGTTTTTTTCCTATTCCACCCCACATATATATTTTTTCTCGTTTCCCACTACATTATATAGTACAAAAAAAACGATGCTGTGAAAATCTACAACTCGTCCCGCAAAAAACAAGCCCTCATACGTCAATATTGATGGAAAAATAAAAGAGTTATGGCTTTTTAGAAGGTGGGGAGGAAAAAACAAAAGTGAAAATCCGAAAAATGGCTGCAGAGGGAAGGGGTTAAGACATTAATTCTACATATCCAAGATAGTAGTTTACCCTCCCATTTAGTAAGATCTCGGCAAATAATTTTTAATAGGGGTATGTAGTTAAGAGCATAAGTTTGTGTGAGATCTGAGGGTATCATGATGCCCAGGTATTTAAGGGCTCTGTGTTGCCAGTGAAAACTAAAAGAGGACTTTAGGGACTGTACTATGTGATTGTCAGGAGAGATGTTTAAAGCGGTAATTTTAGTGAGATTGATTTTAAAGTTGGTGTATTGACTGTATTCCCTTATAGTAAACATTAACGCAGGTAAGGAAGTAAGAGGCTGAGAAATATATAGGAGAACATCATCCGCAAAGGCAGAACACTTAATGTGATGAGATCCAACCTGTATCCCTTTAATATCAGGATTATTTATTATAGCCTGCAGAATATGTTCCATTGTTAGGGCATAAAGCAATGGGGATAGGGGACATCCCTGACGTGTACCATTATTAATTCTAAAAGTAGGAGATAACAAGCCATTAACTTGAACCCGGGCTTGGGGACCCGCGTATAGGGCTCTAATGCTCTGAAGCATAACTGGGCCAACCCCAATTTGCTCCAATGTTTTCCACATAAATCCCCAGTCCACCTGGTCGAAGGCCTTCTCAGCATCCAGCGAGAGCAACATACAAGGAAGAGAGTTACGTTTGGCATAAGCAATAAGAGAGAATGATTTGAGAGTATTATCTCGGGTTTTTCTAGTTGGAACAAAGCCGACCTGATCCGGGTGAACTAGGGACTCAAGCAGAACCCCCAATCTATTTGCTAAAAGCTAGCATAAATTTTTGCATCCGTATTTATCAAGGATATAGGACGATAACTAGCACATAATTGTGGGTCTTTGCCCTCTTTGGGAATAGCGCTGATATGTGCGAGCAAAAATTCTGGAGGGGTTGGAGCCCCCGGGACATTGTTTGTAGGGCTTCAAGTAAAAACGGGAAATCTCCATCAGTTAGGAATTTTCAAAAGGCCGCCATAGACCCGTCTGGGCCGGAGTTTTTACCCGCTGGTAGGCTTTTAATTACATTAGATAATTTCTCTATAGTGAAGGGCGTTTCCAGCTGTGCTGCATTGGATTTAGATATAGTGGGGAGAGCTGTGTCTATGACATATTGTGACAGAGAACGAGGCAAAGTGTGAGGGGAAGTAACATTGTGGGGAGTAGGAAGATTATACAGAGCTTGGTAATACTGCAAAAAAGCCTCAGTACCTGTAGAAGTTGTAATCGATAGGATATATGAGGCTGACATCTTGTCTTTTAGCGCTAAGGCCAGAGCTTTACCCGGTTTGTTCCCCCATTCATACAGAGAGTGGGAAAATAAATGTCGTAGTCAATCATACTTCTTACTAAGCATGTGTTGTATCTCCTGACGTTTTAGTAAGAGGTTTTGAAGAGTGTCAGATGGTAGGGTACGTTTATGTTGGGTTTATGTTGGTGCCCCCTATATGCTGGGAGGGTGCAGTGCCCTGTGCGCTTGCACAGCCTGCACAACCCTATGGCTGGCCCTGGTGACAGCCCGGAAGTGGACCAGTCCAGTCACCTGACCTGAGTCATATGACCTCATGTCACTGACGTGAGGTCAGGTGACAGATTAGGTGACTGGACTGGTCCACTCCCTGGCCGTCACAGACCCCAGTCAGAATGCCGCTGGATGAACTCCTGGCTCATCCTAAAGCTGATTGCTGCTGCAGGTGTCCGACATACAGGACGCCTATCAGCAGCGATCAGCTGCTCTGCGGCGCCCCCCTTCTCTACAACCTAGTTGCGCCCGGGGCACATGCCACGCCTGCCCCCCTAGCTATGCCCCTGGTTTTATTATTGTCTCCTATAAAAAAAAAAAAAACTAATGGAACCATTAATAGTGGTAAAAAATAAATAAAAAATAATTATGATGGATACTTTAAACGGATCATGGCAGATCATAATGTATCATAATGGATCAATCATACCCATCATTAAAAAAAAATGGAAGACATGGCTGCAGCCTTGCTATACATAGTTTTACCACAAATTTCCACAATTTTGCGATGCAGATTTCGGCCAGTAAAACCACATTAGTGTTAATGCACCTGGGACATCCTGAGACATCACTCTTACCAAATTTAAAACATAAGCGTGACAATAAAAATAGAATGACATTCATGCTGGACACTATACAGATAAAATGATCGTATTTTCAGGAAAAAAAGGCATGGCCCTCAAATCTCATGGTCTACAGCTAAATTACAAAAAAATTCTGCCCCTCTTTAGTGCAGGAAAGTGGTAATAAATTATGCCAGGTTGTTTTTTTTTTTGTCAAATATATAGTATTTGCTTTAAAGAACTGCAACATTATTACCCTGTGTGACTGAGGTGTTTTTTTTAACAGTCATTATTTTTTGTTACTTCGATTAATAAAAAAGGAGACATTGCCAAACTAGCCCTTGAAAGGAGCTAATCACAAAATTGTAGATTGGCTATCAATGCACTCTTCTTTAGAATGTGATATTCCCATCTATTGTCTGAAACACTGGATATCATTTGATGTTTTGACTTTAGTAAGTGTTCTAGCGGATGTGAGAAGACTCATAACCTTTTAAAGTAATGGTGTGAATCACCTCAAAAACTTCCATGAAAAATTTACTCTTAGCAAAGCACTTGTAGAGACTCTAGATTTAACCTTTCCATTAAGTAGAATCAGTGAATTGCTCCTTCTAACACATGAAACAAAAATTGATGGACTTTCTGAAGAGATAAAAGATCCTGGGTGATACTAAGTTAGGAACGGCAACCAACTATTTCTAAAGTGACATGATATATCAATGTATAAATAAAATGTATTTTATACTATTATTTTTAAATCACACTATGAACATTTCTGGAAAGCAAAATGGCATTGAAGCTTGTACATTTCTCTTACACTTGAATAGGTTTATTGCTCAGCATCTAGCTACACAGGGCAGTACTATGACAGAGGGAAATGGACACCACATGCAGCAAAATTATTGTCACCACAAACTGCAGGGACACAATCTAAAATGCTCTTTATATTATTGATGAATCTCTGCACTTTACAGTGCAATGGCTATTTCTTTGCATTTACATGCTTTTTACTTTATATCTTTACTAAGCAAAATTGAAGTGACAAAAGTGAAGTTAAGTAAAATCTGAAAAGGATTAAAATAGATGAAATACTCCAAAGCATCCTCATAAGGATAAACTAATGGAGCACTTTATTAACGCTTAATCTCTAGTGGATTAAGACACTAAAAGTATTAATTTATTTTAAAAATAATTAATTGAAATAAAAGTTAACGCATCTCTTCATTTACAGACTCAGGCATCATATTTGTTGTTTCTTAAAAATATAATCTTTGCAACATCTACACAAAATATTTAGGCTTGCAATTCAAGAAATAACAAAAAAATTCTACTCACAGCCTCACAGTCATAAACTGTGATATACCACAAGTATTTCACTCATTAATATTATTAAATGAACACTTATTGAAATGTAAAAAAAAAATTAAAGTGACTTTCCAGCCTCTGTCCAGTCTAGTCCCCGACTCTACTTTTCCTGGCTGCAGCTTCTCTGAGCTGGAGAGAAGAGGGTAGCCAGAGTGATGTTACAGCCTCTGCTACCCAGCTCGATAGCAGTGACTGTGCTGAGGTTAAAGGGGTTTTCCAGGGACACAACATTTTTTAACTAATATTCTATGTAAATATTTAATAAAGTTCCTAATATATAGTCTGTATTAAATCTGAACACTTTCCTTCCTATTCTCCCTACCTCTGCCAGGCCGGAAGTTCCGATTTTCATCGGTGTCTTTTTTTTCTCAACACTGGCTCATGCACGAGAGTTAGAATACACACAGCTCTGTGTCGATACTATGTAATCCCCATCATCCCTAAATATGTGTACCTTAAGTATATGTACTCCATCATAACTGAAAAATTTAATTGGTGCCGCTATTGAAGCAGAAACAAAGAATGAACAGAGCGGACATTGGGGAGGCTGTGGACCAATAGGAAGACTCAAACACAGGACTTCTGATGTATACCCGGGTTTGAGGCATCCTATTGGTCCACAGCCTCCTCAATGTCCACTCCGTTCAGTCTTTGCTTGTACTTCAACAGCAGCACGATTTTATTTGCGTGCATGCTATTCCTCAATTTTCACTGAGGAATAGCATGCACGCAAAGAAAATGGTTCCGCTATTAAAATAGAAGCAAAGAATGAACGGAGCCAACATTGAGGATGCTGTGGAGCAATAGGAAGCCTCAAACCCGGGAATTCTGACCTATACCCGGGATTGAGGCACCCTATTGGTCCACAATCTCCTCAATGCCCAACCCGTTTAATTCTTTGATTACGCATCAGAGCCCGCTCCATTTGACTCTCATAATAAAAATTCTCAGTGCTTGTGGGCTGCCCGGCATGAGACAAATAGTGCCCCTGGAAAACCCCTTTAAAGGCTATAGACATCTTTAACATGGAAAAAAACCTGATTTTTTTTAATTTTTTTTATATAATAGTGGTTATCTGGCGTAAAAAAAATGCTTGTAATCTCAATTCATTCATTCATTCTTAGAACCTCTGATATGCAGTTTACAACCAGCTCCTGGCTTTAGACATTTTTCATGTGGGTATGCCCCTCCCATTAATACATGCTGTATGTGAGTTCTGTGTCCAGGATGCTGCTGTTCTTAAGGGGTTTTCTCATCTTAGACATTGATGACATATCCACAGGATATGCCATAAAAGTTTGATAGATGCGGGTCCCACCTCTGGGAACCGGAAGTGGCCAGGAGGCAGCGAAGTTGAGTAAGCCAGAATGGGGTTTAGGGGGCTCTGTTCTAGAGATAGGTGTGGGTCCGAGAGGTGGTACTCGCATCTATTGGACATTTATGACATATCCTGTGGATATGCCATAAATGTCCAAGATGATAAAAACTTGTTAACAGCTATTATGTACTAGCACAGCTTCATTACTGTACTGCTTTCTTTCTACACTGACAGGCTGTGTTTTACCCTGTACTTTCATCCCTATGTACACTCTGAAGATGAGTGTGTGATCTGGCCACCCTGAGCACTTGGAGACTTTTAGCCTTTTCACACTCTGGTCTGCCATATACAAACTCCACCCCCATCCTTACTACTATCTCTACAACTCCAAGAAGGGGGAAAACAGAGAGAGAGCGGATGACTTTAGTTACAATAGGAGCAGTGTGCTGTCTGATTAACAGTACAGTATGTAAAAATTAGCTAGGTGAAAGATATATGAAGTCTTTAAAGAAGTAAAACGAAAGTGCATTTTTTTTCATGAAGACTATTTAGAAAGTTGCTTAATTTTACATATAAGGAGCAGCAAATGAACAATAACAAAAAAAACATCATTGTAAAGGTGTATATAGCCTTTAAAGATTAGGCACCAACACAGTCAAGAAAAAGAGTTCATACTGCACTAGGGGGAAGCAGCAGTCTAATGTCACATTCAGATCTATCACCATGGCTACAGATATAATCTTAGAGAAGAAAAATGTTAAGTCTAAATCTTTTTATTCCGTCCAGGCATTTTATGTAAAGTAGCACTCCGCCTGAGTGCTGCTTTAATTTATGGGAGTGATAGATTCCAAGGCATATGCATAAAATTACAGCAAAGTTTTGGCCTTGCAGGACATTTTTTAGCTTCACAAAGGCCCTGCATGGCCAATGCTTTGCTGTAATTTTGTACTCTAAAGGATTAACAAAGGAGATTACTGCTTTGATACATATCTGGGTGACGGTGGGACACCTTTCCCTGAGTGAAGTACAAATTTTCCACAAGTGTGGTGTACTAAAAGAGAGTCGTGATGGGGACTATTTTTTGTGTATCAGATTTATGTAATCAGATTGTGAAGTGACATCATGTCAATATTGGAGTAAAGCAGACACAGCTAATGGACAGGAGCAGCAAAAGGGGGTTGCCAAGTATAAGTATTTTTTCCTATTTAAATACATGCACATGTGGGTGTAAATCATCACTGCTGAAGTGGTGCCATTTTTTTGGGCAGAATGCTGCAACATGTGAATAAAGATTGACATTTTACTACTTTTTTTGGTCAGGTGTTTGTAATTAAAAAAAAAATAGTGAACATGTGACACTAGCCCTTGATTAATATTTTAATAAAAGAGTGCTGTATACAAAGTACTTAGCTATAGCTATCATCCAGTAAAAAAAATAAGCATTTTAAATATGTATGCATATTCTATACGACTTCCTCTTGTTATTTTTAAACCATTTTGTTGACCAATATTTTTCAGCTACACTTTTAAAAACTATTTTAAAGTATTTCAACAAAATTTTAAATTTTTGGTCAGCAACATTAACCCCTTAATGACCAAGCTAGTTTGGACCTTAATGACCAAGCCAGATTTGTCAAATCTGGTATGTCTGAATTTATCAGAGAATAACTCTGCGAAAGTTTTGAATATCCAAGTAATTATGACATTGTTTTTTCGTCATATGTTGTACTTTATTTTAGTGGTAAAAGTAGACTGATACGATTTGCGGAAATTAATAAAAAAATTGAAGACATTTTGTAAAAATTAACATTTTTCCCTATTTTTAACTGCAATATGTCACATATGTACACACACATACTGTACAAATGTTTTAATTAAATATATATTTCCATCTCTTTACTCTATTTTGGCAGCACTTTTGAAAAAAATAACATAAATTTTCAGCAATTTAGAGGACTTACAAATTGAATAATAATTTTATAAATTTTGAACTACATTTTGTTTTCCTGCACCAAGCCAGGTTTTCAGAGGCTCATGGGTCCCAGAATGATGGAAACCCCCACAAATGACCCCATTTAGAAAACTAGACTCCTTAAGGAAGTTATCTGGGGGTATAGTAAGTATTTCGACCCTACAGTTTTTTGCTAAATTTATTGCATAGCAGGTGAAAAAAAAATTCACTTTTTTCATAAAATTATCAGTTTGAAGACCGATTTCTTTATAAAGCAAACATGAGAATGAAGAATCACACCACAAAATCTATCACCCTGTTTCTCCTGTTTTCAAAAATACCCACATTGTGGCCCTAATACGTTGCCTGGACATACGGCAGGGCCCAAAACGAAGGGAGCACCCGGAGGTTTTCAGGAGTCATATTTTGCTTGAAAATGTTTCAGGCCCCACTGTACATTTGGAGAAGCTTTGAGCTGCCAAAACGATAGAAACTCCCCATAAACTACCCCATTTAGAAAACTAGACCCCTTAAGGTATTTATCTAGTGGTATAGTAAGTATTTTGACCCCACAGTTTTTTGCTAAATTTAATGCATAGCAGGTTAAAAAAAATGAAATTTCACTTTTATCATAAAAGTATCAGTTTGAAGACCGATTTCTTTGCAAAGCGAACATGAAAATTAAGAATCACACCACAAAATCTATCACCCTGTTTCTCCTGTTTTCAAAAATACCCATATTGTGGCCCTAATGCGTTGCCTGGACACACGGCAGGGCCCAAAAGGAAGGGAGCACTCGGAGGCTTTCAGGACTCATATTTTGCTTGAAAATGTTTTAGGCCCCACTGTACATTTGGAAAGGCTTTGAGCTGCCAGAACGATAGAAACTCCCCATAAACGACCCCATTTAGAAAACTAGACCACTTAAGGTATACCACAAAATCTATCACCCTGTTTCTCCTGTTTTCAATAATGCCCCCATTGTGGCCCTAATGTGCTGCCTGGACACACGGCAGGGCCCAAAAGGAACAGAGCACCTGGTAGCTTTCAGGGCAACAATTTTGCTTGAAAATGTTTTAGGCCCCAATGCACATTTGGAGAGGCTTTGAACTGACAGAATGATAGAAACCCCCAAAGAAATGACCCATTCTTAAAACTACACACTTTAAGCTATTCAGGAGTGTAGTGAGCATGCTGACCACTATGTTCTCATAAAGGAGGCATGTCCTGAAAAATGCATTTGCCTGTTTGACTAAGTCTTGCTAACAAAGCAATTGTCCCACATTTGTGTCATTCTGATGCCGTTGTGAACAGCATTCTAGTCTGATATATAATAAATTATAGTGGGAAAAATCAACTGTTCTGGAGTGAAAGGCAATATATTTATTAAAAAAATGGAGGAGAACGTATCCAACTATGTGGCAAACTGGAGTTTGTTCACGAGACAAAAAAAACACCAGTAGGGCTATGATGGCATCTTATTTTTTTATAGTGACTGGTCATACAATGTCTCTTTAGCCTCATCAATCCCTATATAAGGGTCGAACGTGAAAAGTGATGCGGTACACTATAACAGACACCTGCCCGGCAAGGTAGGAACCACTATGCGTACAACAACCAATCACCTACAGAATATATAAAGGGACAGTGTCCAAAACCATCTATAGGAACAGTAAAGGATCACTAGTCCCCAAAATAATGTCAGTATTGCCAGAAGTATTGTCGGGTGTAAGAGATCCAATAAAAACCTGAATAAAACTGTAGTAAAGCCCATGGTGTATTGATATGGAACAGCTCGATTATTAGAGATCCTCCAAAAAATATTCCCAATTCACGACACAGTAAAACAAATTGAGCTTTGTGCGGCAGGACATAGTCATTACAGGTCATTTTACATTTTGAAAAAAAAAAAGATATGCCATTTCAGTGACGACATAGGGCCACATTTTGAAAGCTATAACCCTTATGCTTTTTATCTAGGTGTGTAGTGAGTATTTAGACCCTACAAATATTGAGGCCTTAATATTTAGCATGCCTTTTCTCCTGTGCTTCAAGATATACATCTAGGGGTATAATGGAAATTTTTTGTTCTATTTAGGGGTTTTACTGGGATGTCAGGATTACACATCAGAACTCAGAATTGAAGGAGTGCCAGGAGGTTTTTAGGGCCCACTTTTTACTCGTAAGATTTTATGCAACATGGGTGCCAAAACATTTAGAAACTTCATAAAATGCCTCCTTGAATAAAATTGAAACTTTCAAGGTATTCATCTAGGGGTATAATGGGAATGTTTTGATTTATTTGGTAGTTTGTCTTTTTTTAAATGTCAATTGGGACAAAATGGGAAATAAAATACATTTTAGAAAGTAAATACCCAGGCGATAGGAGAAGGCAGGAAGAAAAGGGACTTAATTAAAATCAACAAAGGTGTGGTATATTCGAAAGCACTCTCCAATGCAGAGGCCCGGTTTAGAGGGGCAGACCTCATCTAGTGAGTGGTGTCTTCCCTCATCAAGCACACTCCACACCTTTTTTGGTGCCTCCTTTTCTTTTCAGTGGGGGGAAGTATGCCAGGGAAATGCTGCCCATGAACAATTCTTGAGCCCACTATTCCAAAAGCACTGCTGCTTGCACTGCCGCTCTCCCCTTCCTGGTCTCCAAAAATCTAAGTTTTAATAATTTTTTCTTGAAAATCAAGAAAAGTCCCCCTATGGCCTGCACTTTTATACAGAACAAAGGAATTATATAGTGCCACTTGTGTCAGGTATACAGCCAATTTTTTATACCAGGTTCTTGATTTTCTGAGGGCATTGTAGGGTTGCAGAACCCGGTCCGAAAGATCCACCCCCTCCCATGAACTGGTTGTAGTCCTGGATACACACAGGCTTGGTGGTCTGCTCTGTGGTTCCTCGCACTGGGACAGGGCTGGATCGGTCTGCATGGAGAGTGGTCAGTACAATGACATCACGCTTGTCCTTGTAATTGACCAGCAGCAAATTGTCACCGCAAACAGCCCTGCTTTCCACTCGGTGCACTGTATGATCTACAAAGTCCTTGGGGAGACACTTTTTGTTTCTCCTAATTGTGCCGCATGCTGCGGTTCCTCTAGCAGCAAGGCACTTCAAAAGGGGGACACTATTATAAAAGTTGTCAATAAATAGATGGTATCCCTGGTCCAGTAAGGGGTGCAGCAAATCCCATGCTAACTTCCCACTTTTTCCTAGCACAGCTCTATTGCAGAATCTTTTCCCTCATAGATTCTGAATTTAAAAGTGTATCCAGACACGCTTTCACACACTTTATACAGCTTCACGCCATACCTAGACCTTTTGTTGGGCAGGTACTGGCGGAAGTGTAGCCTGCCCTTGAAATGCACCAAGGATTCGTCCACTACAATGCATTTTTGTGGGGTGTAAATCTCTCTAAATTTTGAATTGTAGTGGTTCACTACAGGTCTAATTTTAAACAGTCTGTCAAAACTGGGGTCATTTGTGGGTGGGCATTCCTCATTATTGTTGTAATGCACGAACCGCAGCAGGATCTCGAAACGAGCCCTAGGCATGGTGAGGCGGTAAAGTGGGCAATGGTGTAGCATATCAGTGCTCCAATAGGAGCGAATAGAGGGCTTTTTTGTAATGCCCATGTTAAGTAGTAGGCCCCAAAATGTCTGTATTTCATTTGCATTGGTAGGGGTCCATTTTTGGAGTCTGGCATAGTAACTCTTGGGATTGTGGCCAATAAATTATGCCGCATAAATATTTGTCTGCCGTACCATAAGACAAATTAATTCATCAGAGAAAAATAATTTAAAAAAATCTATCTTTCTAAATCCAGTAGTGTCCACGTTGGTGCCTGGGGTGGCAGTAAATTCAGGCACCTGGGGCATATAATTATCTGGAGCAATCCACGCAGGGGCATCTGAATTTGATTGTGCTTGTTCACTAGCCCTAGAACGTCTACGGGTGGTTCATCACTAGATGTGTCACTTGAGGATGAAGACATCAAAAATGTCACCTCATCTCCACTGTTAGACTCTGACTCTGCACAAAATAAGGCGTACGCCTCTTCAGCGGTGAACATCCGCTTTGTCATTTTAAAAACGTAGTTTTTAACTCCCTGAACCTCTAACCCTAATTAGCCCTACCTAATACCCTAATGCTAAATTATTTTTAACTAGCCCTGACAGTACCTAACCTTACACCACGTACACTCTAACAAGCTAGTCTGATACTATCCCTAACTAATTTACTATCCCTGTTGCTCACTAACAAACTTTTTTCATAGGTTTTTTTTATATATATATATATATATATATATTATTTTTTTTTAGTATTCTTACAAGAACAAAAAACACAGAAAAACCCACCAAAGGGGTTTCACATGCAGTCTGGCTGACTGAACTGATTCAGTGATGTCTGTCACTAGGCAACAGACGATACTGATGGGGTGATGGGACACAATGGGGTGCTGATGAGGCAAAAGGATTTGCTGATGGGGCACAGGGATGTGCTGATGGAGCACAGGAGGTGACTGACTAGCACAGGGGGTGACTGATCAGGCTGTGGGGTTGACTGGTCAATACAGGGGTGACTGATCAGGCTGTGGGGGTGACTGATCAGGCTGTTGGGGGTGACTAGCACAGGGGGTGACTGGTCAGCACAGGGGGTGACTGATCAGGCTCTGGGGGTTACTGGTCAGCACAGGGGGTGACTGATAAGGCAGTGGGGGTGACTGGTCAGCACTGGGGGTGACAGGTCAGGCTGTGGGGGTGACTGATCAGGCTGCGGGGGTGACTGGTCAGCACTGGGGGTGACTAGCACAGGGGGTGACTGGTCAGCACAGGGGGTGATTGATCAGGCTGTGGGGGTGACTGGTCAGCACAGGGGGTGACTGATCAGGCTGTGGGGGTGACTGGTCAGCACTGGGGGGTGACTGTTCAGGCTGTGGGGGTGACTGGTCAGGCTGTGGGGGTGACTGGTCAGCACTGGGGTTGACTGGTCAGCACTGGGGGTGACTGATCAGGCCCTGGGGATGACTGGTCAGCACTGGCGGTGACTGATCAGGCTGTGGGGGTGACTGATTAGGCTGTGGGGGTATGATTCGTTCACAAGTAAAATTAGAATCCGTCTCTGATCTCCTTTCAAAACCAACAGAGGAGATCAGAGACGGAGACTATAGAAAAACAAGTCCTGCCTACGTCACACTAACTGTGATTGGTCTGTCTGCACTGACAAACCTATCACAGCGATCGCCGACAGGGGACCACTTTCATTGGTCCCCTGTCAGCTAGCTCTGTTGCTAAGCTGTCTCGGACAGCAGTTTGCAGTGAACTGTCACCTCGTCCCGCGGCGCCGTGACAGTTTAACTGCACCACGTACACGCACATGGGAATGCGCTAACCAGCCGCATTCCCCGATGTGCATGTACATGAAAATGCGGGAAGGGGTTAACTCTGGCACAAGTAAATTTGAAAAAAAATATTTCTATACTTTTTAGAATTATGCTAACTTAAATGTTATAAATGTATTAATACACTAAAGGCCCTTTTACATGGGCCAGTAATCGGGCAAACAAGCGTTCATATGAGTTCAGATCGCTCGTCCCCATGCATTGCTTCTTGTGAAAGGAGCAAATGAGTGCCGATCAGCGAGTTGTCAGGCCATGTAAGAGGACCCTAATAGTTAACATTCTGTCCATATGAACCTCTATGTGAGTGTACATATAATAAGTAGGCTAACACAGTCACAGCCTATAGATGTGGTCTGGGGGGAGGGGGCATAGCTATGGGCCATGATAGTTTAGGCAAAATGCCATATTTTGCTAAAGATTTCTCTCTTGACTAGGCGTATCTACCATACTGCGCAAAAATCAAATTTCCTCTAAAATTGCTAAAAAGTAATAGTAGGTAATAAATTATTTGAGAACCACAAATTGCACACATCGCAATGGTAATTTTTTTAGACCTTCTGGTCATTACCCTATGGGTATGTTCACAACGCGTAACAAAAACGTCTGAAAATACGGAGCTGTTTTCAGAGAAAACAGCCTCTGATTTTTTCCGATGTTTTTGAAGCTGAAAATAATTTGGGGCTTCTTTTGAGGCGTTTTTTTTAGGTGTTTTTCATAGTGTTCAATGGAAAATCAACTCCAAAAAACACCTCAAGAAGTGACATGCTACTTCTTTTTACGGAGCGTCTTTTTACGCTCCGTTTTTGAAAACAGCGGCGTAAAAATACGCCAGGCATGAACTAAATGCTGTTTTTCCCATTGATTTCAATGGGCAAATGTTTGTAGGCATTCAGCTTCCGTTTTTTCAGGCATTTTTTGAGGCGTAAACGCCTCAAAATACGCCTCGAAAACACTGCGTGTGAACATACCCTAATGTTGAAGATCTTGGACAGTAAATTTTAGTTTGATAACAAATCTCTTTAACTGGTTAAGGACTAGGCTGTTTTACAGCTAAAATGACCAGAGCAAATGTCACAATTTTGCTATGCGCTTCTTTAGATGACTATAACTCTGCAGGTGAATAAAGTTCATTTTTGAATTTTACACTCTTTGTAAAGGACAGATAGGGCTTTGTTTTAGTGGTATTTGTCAGTATATATCATTTTTATTTTTTCCTCTAAAGTGGGCAAAATTGGAAAAAAATTAAAGAATTTAGCAATTGCATCAGTTTATGCTAGCATTTTTCACACATAGTATAGACCACGGACAAAATTCATCTCCTTTCAAATTCTTACACTTCTCCCGTGCATGGGGATACCAAATATGTGTGCTTTTTTTACTGTGCGGGCATGTGCCAGGGCATGGCATAAAAGTGGGCTTTTTGGCATTTTCGGTCAAGGAATTCTGCACTACATTTTATAGCAGCATACTGTTTTCTGGTGGCCTAATGCTGCTGAAACATAAGAAACACCCCATAAATGACTTCATTCACACAAGTAGACTCCACAAGGTTTCCTTTAAGGGGTTTATCATATTTTTAGCAAGTCCAGTTTTCTTCTTAAAGTTTCTTGAATAAGATGGAACTAAATAAAATTCCCTTTTTTTTAGCAAATGCGTCAGTTTATGATAGCATTTTACACAGATAGAATGGACCACAGACAAAATTTATCTCCTTTCACATTCTTCCACTTCTCCCGTGCATGGGGATACCAAATATGTGTGCTTTATTCACTGTGCGGGCATGTGCCAGGGCTTGGCATAAAAGGGGGCTTTTTGGCCTTTTCGGTCCAGGAATTCTGTATTTGATTTTATAGCAGCATACGGTTTTCTGGGGGGCGTAATGCTGCTGAAACATTAGAAACACCCCATAAATGACTTCATTCACACAAGTAGACCCCACAAGGTTTTCTTCAAGGGGTTTATCATATTTTTAGAAAGTCCAGTTTTCTTCTGAAAGTTTCTTGAATAAGATGGAACAAAATAAAATTAGCAATTTTTTAGCAAATGCGTCAGTTTATGCTAACATTTTTCACACACAGTATAGACCACGGACAAAATTAATCTCCTTTCGCATTCTGCCACTTCTCCTGTGAATGGGGATACCAAATATGTGTGCCTTATTTATCACATAGAGATGTAGGAGGGCGGACGATAGAAGAAGCTTATTTCACAAATCACCTTTTTTCAAAGCTGGTTTTACAAAACTCAACAGAGTTTCTATAACACTTCCAAAATATTTGCTCTTGAAGCAGAAATCCAAAAATATTCATCTCTGGGGTATAATGGGAATTAATTTTTGGGGGTTTTCTAAAATAAGAAATTGCAGATGAACTATAGAAAATATGCAAGCATGACATCCGCCCATTCCTTTTCTATCCCGTGGAGTAAAATCAGGGGAAAAATAAAAATGTAATGTAGGGCAAATATATTTTCAACTAATTAACTAAAATCAAATAATTCAGAACAGTGTGGTATTTTTAAAACATGGGTCAATGCACAGGCCTGATTGCGAGGGACATGAGGGACAGAAATATCGAGAATCTCTGTGGTGCCCGTCTTTTCTCCAGACGCGGCACTTTTTCTGGGGGTTGCTTCTTGTTGGTGTTGGGGGAATGAGAGTGATGAAATGTCTCTCAGTCAGTCGCGTGACATCCTCAAACTGGGGGCATTCTCTGGTGTCCTGAACATCAAATATGAGGCCTTCGATAATTTTCTCCTGGAAATCCAGATATGTGTTTCTGCCTCTGTTTTTGTTTATAGAGCACAAATGAGTTGTGGATTGCCACCTGTAGAAGATAAATGGCCACTTTTTTTTACCAGGTTTCTGTTTTGCGTTTTACTAAATACGGCTGTAAAACCAGGTCGCTTAAATCCACCCCCCCCCCCATGTACTTGTTATATTCGGACATGCTCTCTGGTTTGTGCTTGTCTGATGTTGAGCTCCTTTCCCTCACTGCCACTGTTCCTGCGGTATGAATCGTGCTTAGCACGTATACATCTTTGCGATCTCTGTACTTGACCGCCAGCAATTCCTCAGATGCATAAGCACAGGAGTCCCCCTTTACCTTGCGCTTCCCCACTAATTGCTGCGGAAAACCAATTCGGTTTTTGCACATGGGACCACATGCCACAGTCCTTGCAGCATGCAAATACCTAAATAGGGGCACACTCGAATAAAAATTATCGCAGTACAGGTGGTACCCCTTGTGAAGCAGAGGCTGCATTATCTCCCACACGATCTTACTGCTGGTGGAAAGATCAGGGGGGCATCCAGGAACATTTATAGTGCGGTCCCGCCCTTCATAAATCCTGAAGGCGGTGGTATATCATGACCCGCTTTGACACAATTTGTAGAGCTTAACGCCATATCTTGACGTTTTGGAAGGTAGATATTGGCGAAAGCTAAGTCTTCCATGGAAGTTGAGGAGGGATTTGTCCACGCTTACATTCTGCTCAGGGGTGTAGAGTTGCAGGAATAAATTATTGAGGGAATTTATTAGCGGTCTTATTTTGAACAACCGATCACGGTTTGCATCGGTACTTGGGGGGCCTGTGCATTGTCATTGAAGTAGAGGAACCTCATTATTGTCTCATAACGAGACCTGGGCATTACTGCAGAATATACTGGGGTGGCTTGGGCGGGTCTTGATGGACAGTAAGACCTAATGGAGGGCTTTTTGACAATACCCATATTTAGGGTGAGCCCCAAAACATTTTTTAATTCCTGCAAATTGGTGGGCGTCCAATCTCTGGCATGGGTGGATGAAGGTTTCTGCCTTATATACTGAGCGGCATATAAATTTGTTTTGTGGACAATGATATTTAGGAGGTCGTCTGTAATAAATAAATGGAAGTATTCCATTTGGACAAAATTTGTATTGTCCACGGTTATGCCAGGAGTGGCAGTAAATCCGTGGATTCTAGGCCCAAAAGATGGAGCAGGTGCTCATACAAGAGCCTGAACTGGAGGGACCAGGCTGTCCCATGCTACAGCGCTACTAGGCCCTGCGCTTCCATGTTCTGCAGTTTCAACTGCATCAGGGACAACGTCCCCTGAAGATGAACCTGAAGTGACGCTATCATCGTCACTACCTAAAACAGGTTCTATTTCTGACGCCATCTCTGATGCGGCCTCAGACTCAGACCACAGCATGGCGTATGCTTCCTCAGCGCTAAAAAACGTCCTTGCCATAACGTCACTAACACTAACTAAACAAACTTTTTTTTTTATAAACACACAAACTAACTGGTATATATATATACACTACCGCTAACAAAAAAATAAACTGCTATTGCTATATATATAATATATATATATATATATATATATATATGTGGATATATATATAATTATATATTCCCTACCTGCCTATTCTAATATAATAAAAGATAGAAAGGTAGATAGATAGAAAAAAAGATAGATGGATAGATTGTATAGATAGATAGAAATCTATCTATACAGAGAATGTTTTAGAGTGTAACTGTATTTTTTTGTAACTGTAATCTTCTGGCAGCAATTCTCTCGAGTCTCTTCTTCTCCTCACACTGAAACAATGTTTGAGGAGAAGAAAAGAGGCAGGAGATTTGCTGCCAGAAATTTAAAAATAAAACAAATGTCATCGCTGTGATAGGTTTTCACAGCGACCACATGTTCAGGGACCATCAGATTGTTCCTTGATACTCTGGCCAGTGCCCAGAGCTGTTGGTAACACCGTGGGCACAGGGCTGTGTGCACACGATTGTGTGCACACTGTATTTTACATAGAAATGCATGTGATCGCTGTTATTGGTTGTCACAGCGATCACATGTTCAGGGACCATCAGATTGTTCCCTGATACTCTGCCCAGTGCCCAGAGCTGTTGGTAACACCGTGGGCACAGGGCTGTGTGCACACGATTGCGTGCACACTGTATTTTACATAGAAATGCATGTGATCGCTGTCATTGGTTGTCACAGCGATCACATGTTCAGGGACCAAAAGATTGGCCCCTGACTCTCTGCCCAGTGCTCATGGCTGTTAGCAACAGCCAGGGCACAGAGCTGTGTGCACGCGATCGCGCGTGCACAGTCTCTGAAGTGCCGCCGTAATTAGTCTATATGGCGGACTTCAGTGACCCTGACCGATGGCCGTAAAAACACAGCCAGCGGCCGGGAACCTGTTAAATGATATATGGTATAGTAAGTGCAAAAGTTCAAAATATCCCACAATAAATTGCTCCAACAACTAATCTCACAATTCTATTACTGGATTGCACGTTAGCAGTGAAGGATAAGTAAACTACACAGAACATGTTTTTTGAAAATTATCCTAAACTTTCAAAGGTAATAGGTCCCTAGGATCATCATATTCATACTATTGAGCTCAAATTCTCCTTACTTGCTCCAAAAGTCATAATTATTCCTGAATTGTGATGATTAATATCATATTTAGTCTACTGTATAAAAATATACTAATAAAAATATATAGTTGTGCATAAAAAATTGTTATGCACCTGCACATCATCATGTTAATGTATTAATAATAAAGCTGAGTAGGAATTTTCAAAATCACAGAAAGTTATTTGGTGCTTATGTTTATTAGATATTGCAAATATTATAATAAAATTATAGCACATATTTTTTTAGTTCATTTACCGTAGATAACAACAAATGAAATTTATATGATATATTTACTAGATTGTGTGATATATAAAACAGAAATAGTGTATGTGGATAATTAATGGGATATGAGACATTGGGGGAGATTTATTTATGCTGGTGCACCAGCATAAAGAGTCGTGAGTCAACCTCCCCGACCCCATGCACCGTGTCCTAGATATTTCAACAGGATGCACACTCTGTTGATGAACATAGCGTAGTTTGAAAAGAATGCCAAGGCAGACATTAAATTTTTTTGTGATCTCAAGACCCACCTAATTTTTCTGAAATATTTGTTTATGTCAGCAAAAGTGACACTGGGGCTTTTTAAACATTGTGTTAATTTTTTGCATGTATCTATGTCAAGTCTGGCGTAAATATGTTGACAACTCCACCCCAATCTGTATAACATTCTTTTAGTCCATGAGATAAAGAGAGAAAAAAAAAGAGAAAAAAAAAAGGGGATAAAGAGAGAAAAAAAAAAAGAGAAAAAAAAAACGGGATAAAGAGAGAAAAAAAACACGGCGCCACCTTGTGCAGATCAGTCGGTAAAGGTGAGACAAAAATGCCGTACTGCAGGTAATGTGCTCACCTAGGTATGGAGTTAATAGGCGTGTAAATTAGAACCACAGTGCTGCTGCCAGATCCGAGTCGGTATCCAAAAGGACCGCTTGGGAGGAGAAATATGCAGGAGAAAAGAGGATCATTCCAGGGGCGCTGCTGTGTGGTAGTAATGATAGGATCGAAGTCCGGAGATATTGATAAAATGAATTTATTCGAATGAGTGGCTACGCGTTTCAACGATGAACAATCGTCTTCATCAGGCCATGTGCATAATACATTAGACACGTCTTATATAACATCTTGATTCACAAATGACACGAGTGAAAAAAGCCGCCAAATCTGTAGAGGTCAGGGTGCGATCGTGACGTCACACCCGGCTTTTTTCTTTCACCAATCACACCGTGGATCAGTGAATAGATAAATGTGTTCAATACATCAATCATTCACAGTGAGATTGTTACATAACAAAAGAGTAATAAATAAGAAATTTAGGGTATTCATAAAAAACTAGGTAATGTCGATGTATGACAATAAAAGCAAGGCATAAAACAGATGATTAAAACAATAAGTGGAAGTTAAAAGAGTAATTAAACGAAGGGCTGCGCTACAGACCAGTGGGTTGTTAGGTAGCGACGAAGGACGCCGGGACGCGAACTTGGTAACCAGGGCAACCAGGCCGAGAACAGCGCAGCAGAGCATAAGGGGATATGCGTTTGCTGTGGATAAATTGTAAAAGCTAAAAGCTGTATTGAGAATATGTATAAAATATAATACTCTTTATTGCCCAGGTAGATTTTTCGGGATTTTGTGCGGCTCTAACAAAAGTGTTGCCAGGCAACAGAAAAATAAGCAAGACGGGAACAGCGAAAAAACAGAAATATCAGCGCTCGCTGTGAATAGATTTAAGAAGACTGCTTTGGGACAGGTTTGGTAAAAATATTTATAATATTAGATATATAGTATTCTTTTTACACAAATCAAATATATTTTGCAAGATTCTGTGCGATTGTGATTAAAGAGGGAATGTCGATGTATTTTTGTGTATTGTCATTGAATGCACAGCGTATTTTTTGGCTCTGGTGTTATATTGTATCAGCGGAATAATCACTTTACAGAAAATGATTTATAAAGAATGTTGGTTCTGACATGAATGAAATTATGTTACTAGACAACCAGTACGTGGCAAGTGGCATAGGGGGATCAAAAGAATCGGGGACTACATACACCACGGGTGAGTTAATGAAATTAAATTAATTACGTATATAATAATTGGACTAAAAGGGAATAGTCACAACCTGTTGGACTTTATAAATAGAAAGAAATTTGATTTGAAAAAGCAAAAAGGAGGTACATAAGCATGAATGAATTTGTCACTCATATTGTCGGATCATACTCATTGTTTATTATTTATTATTTACTATTGTGTAATGATGTGACTTGTGGGAATTGTATGATTTCGAGTAGTGCTTTCACATTTGGAAAACTAAGGCTATTGGTTAATCAAGTGTTGATTCAGAGATATCATTCAAGCCCCCTGGGTATAAAGTCTGTAGTTTGAAGATCCAATAGTTTTCCCTCTGTTTAAGTTTATTGTATCTGTTGGGGACATTGTGGTGTATGTCTTCGATGGGTGTAACTATGATTTGATTAAATTGACATTTGTGTACATAGGTGAAGTGTCGAGAGACACTGTGCTTCAAAAAACCTGTGTTCACATTGGATCTGTGTTTATTGATTCTGGATCTCAGATGTTGTGTGGTTCGGCCGACGTATTGGAGTTGACACGTACATTCCATTAGGTAGATAACGTAGGAACTGCTGCATCAGTCATCCCTATGTTGCAGCAGTTCCTACGTTATCTACCTAATGGAATGTACGTGTCAACTCCAATACGTCGGCCGAACCACACAACATCTGAGATCCAGAATCAATAAACACAGATCCAATGTGAACACAGGTTTTTTGAAGCACAGTGTCTCTCGACACTTCACCTATGTACACAAATGTCAATTTAATCAAATCATAGTTACACCCATCGAAGACATACACCACGATGTCCCCAACAGATACAATAAACTTAAACAGAGGGAAAACTATTGGATCTTCAAACTACAGACTTTATACCCAGGGGGCTTGAATGATATCTCTGAATCAACACTTGATTAACCAATAGCCTTAGTTTTCCAAATGTGAAAGCACTACTCGAAATCATACAATTCCCACAAGTCACATCATTACACAATAGTAAATAATAAATAATAAACAATGAGTATGATCCGACAATATGAGTGACAAATTCATTCATGCTTATGTACCTCCTTTTTGCTTATTCAAATCAAATTTCTTTCTATTTATAAAGTCCAACAGGTTGTGACTATTCCCTTTTAGTCCAATTATTATATACGTAATTAATTTAATTTCATTAACTCACCCGTGGTGTATGTAGTCCCCGATTCTTTTGATCCCCCTATGCCACTTGCCACGTACTGGTTGTCTAGTAACATAATTTCGTTCATGTCAGAACCAACATTCTTTATAAATCATTTTCTGTAAAGTGATTATTCCGCTGATACAATATAACACCAGAGCCCAAAAATACGCTGTGCATTCTAAGACAATACACAAAAATACATCGACATTCCCTCTTTAATCACAATCGCACAGAATCTTGCAAAATATATTTGATTTGTGTAAAAAGAATACTATATATCTAATATTATAAATATTTTTACCAAACCTGTCCCAAAGCAGTCTTCTTAAATCTATTCACAGCGAGCGCTGATATTTCTGTTTTTTCGCTGTTCCCGTCTTGCTTATTTTTCTGTTGCCTGGCAACACTTTTGTTAGAGCCGCACAAAATCCCGAAAAATCTACCTGGACAATAAAGAGTATTATATTTTATACATATTCTCAATACAGCTTTTAGCTTTTACAATTTATCCACAGCAAACGCATATCCCCTTATGCTCTGCTGCGCTGTTCTCGGCCTGGTTGCCCTGGTTACCAAGTTCGCGTCCCGGCGTCCTTCGTCGCTACCTAACAACCCACTGGTCTGTAGCGCAGCCCTTCGTTTAATTACTCTTTTAACTTCCACTTATTGTTTTAATCATCTGTTTTATGCCTTGCTTTTATTGTCATACATCGACATTACCTAGTTTTTTATGAATACCCTAAATTTCTTATTTATTACTCTTTTGTTATGTAACAATCTCACTGTGAATGATTGATGTATTGAACACATTTATCTATTCACTGATCCACGGTGTGATTGGTGAAAGAAAAAAGCCGGGTGTGACGTCACGATCGCACCCTGACCTCTACAGATTTGGCGGCTTTTTTCACTCGTGTCATTTGTGAATCAAGATGTTATATAAGACGTGTCTAATGTATTATGCACATGGCCTGATGAAGACGATTGTTCATCGTTGAAACGCGTAGCCACTCATTCGAATAAATTCATTTTATCAATATCTCCGGACTTCGATCCTATCATTACTACCACACAGCAGCGCCCCTGGAATGATCCTCTTTTCTCCTGCATATTTTTAGTCCATGAGACTGAGAAAAGTACCCTGGCGTTTACAGATAAAGAAAATACAATTATTCACTTTTAACCCCGTCCCGTCGTAAACAACTTTCAGATTTTCATTTTCGTTTTTTCCTCCCCACATTCCAGAAGACATAACGTCTTTATTTTTCCGTCGATATAGTACTATGAGGGCTTGATTTTTACGGGACGAGTTGTAGTTTTTTGTAGTACTATTTATTTTGCCATATAATGTACTAGGAAACTGTAAAAAAATTATTTGTGGGGTAGAAAATGAAAAACACAGCGATTCCTCCATGGTTTTTTGTGCCTTGTTTTTACGGAATTCACTGTGCAATTCAAACAACATGTTAACTTTATTCTGTGGGTCAATACGATTACGGCGATACCAAATATATATACATTTTTCTATATTTTACTACTTTTACATGTAAAAACCTAAGTGTAAAAAAGAAAATTTATTCTGCGTCGCCAAATTCCGAGAGCCACAACTTTTTTATTTTTTTGTCGATTAAGTGGTATGAGGGCTTATTATTTGCGGCATAAGCTGTAGTTTTGAATAATAACATTTTGGGGTACATGCAACGGTTTGATCACTTTTTATTTCATGTTTTGTGGGAGATGAGGTGACCAAAAAATAGACATTCTGGCGTTTACAATTTTTTTTTTATGGCGTTCACCGTGTGGGTTAAATAATGATATATTGTAATAGTTACGATTTTTGCGGACACGGCGATACCAATTATGTTTATTTTTTTATTTTTTTACTATGCTCTAGGGGGAAAATGGGAAAAGAGGGTTTTTTTTAACTTATTTTACACCAAAAAAAACTTTCTTTAACTCCTTTTTACTTTTTTTTATTAGTCCCCCTAGGGGACTTCAACCAGCGATCGTTAGATCGCTTGTACGATATACTGCAATAATGTATTGCACTATATCGTGATTCTGACAGGCACCTATTAAGCCCTGCCGGAGGCAAGGCTTAATAGGTGTACAAAGATGTCGGACCTGGGGGCGTTCATTAAGCCCCCAGGCAGCCATAGCAACCATCGCCCTCCCGCGGGGGGCGCGATGAGCTGTTAGAAGGGGTCGCCCCCCTCTTTCTGATGATTTAAATGCCACGGTCAGTATTGACCGCAGCATTTAACGAGTTAAACTAGCGGGATCGCGCTCGAGTGTGATGCCGCTAGTTACTCTGAAGTGTCGGCTGTAACATACAGCTGACACCGTCATCGTATGAAGCGAGTTCACTGCGTGAGCCAGCTCCATACTTCCCCTACCCGACTTTGGCGTATGGATACGTCAAATGTCGGGAAGGGGTTAAAGGGATATAATTTTAACCATAAGCATCTAAAACATTATTATTTGTATAAGATATAGTTATAGTAATATAACTTAACAAAAAATATTATATCTTATTGTTATAATATTTGTATAATGCTGTTTCAATTGTGTAGAATTGCTTTTACATTAATAGGTATAGTAACATTTCTATAATCCTGCATTAATAAGACTTGATAAATGCAGGATTATAAAGTATTCTGAATTATCGTAAAGTTATTAAAAAAGTTTATACAACAAACTTAAAGCGTGCCTAACTTTTTAGGGGACTTTTCAGAATAAGATGATATATGTGTGTACATGAGAAATAACACTATTGCTGACCATTATATGACTTGTATGTATTGCGATTTATCAGTTTTACCCTCTGCAGGTTCTACCTCTTATTGTCAGTTGTCTCATGTCTAGTGGGCGGAGCCTAACAGCTATCATGTCTTCGATACACTGTACACATGGAAGAGGAGAATCCTGCTCCCCTTGCTTTATCTATCACACATATATAGAAGTTGCAGCAGCATGGAGGAGATTATATAGCAGTAATGAGCAGTGTAGCTGAGAATCCAGCACTGGGGTGCGATTTAATTCTTACCAGCATGTCTATGTCTTTCTCACTCTGCTTTCTTCCCCTGTTCACCCACCCATTGATTTACATGTAGCGTGTCTTGCAGAGTCACACTCTCTCTCTACTCCCCCCTCTTCCTGCTCCCTCCTTCCCTCTCCAAAGCAAATTATAGCCGGGTAGTGAAGAGACAGCCCCCACCTTCTGCAGCCTGTCAATTCTACTCTGTAACCTGGGACGGCCAATACGTGACAACAGGAGGTGAACAGCAAATTACAGGAGGCGAAAAACCTAGTGGCAGTAACTTCACACAGAATTTTCATGGATAAAACAACATAATTTTAACAGTAAGCAAATTACAAAGTTGATATATATCAGGTATACTATTAGATCAGCATATGTTGTTTGAAAAGTTAGTGTCCATTTAAAGGGGAAAAAGATCTTTCAGGAAGAAAGACAACAAAAAATGTTGAAGTGGCTCTGTCATGAGACCATGCTGTCCCAGGTCGGCTTTTATACCAAACTTAGCATAGAATAAAGAATATAGTGGACTCATAGTTATGAATCCACAAAGTTCAGGCAACATTAATCATTGGTAAGAGTCTGACAAGATCCTGGGGCTCCCCTCTCTCTCCGCTTCTGCCATCCTCCTCCTGCCCTCTCACAAGTGACCTTATGGTGCTTGTACACATTAGTGGCTGCCAACTATTTATGGAGAGGTAGGAAGAGGCAGGGTGGGGGGCAGGCTTATGAAATCAGCTGACTCATGAAAGAGGAATAGCACAACGCAGAGTTCTGATAAAACATGCTTCACCATTAATATTTAATGGAGAATTTAAGTATTTACTAAAACAGAGAGCCTATAGGTACTTTTTAACACACATTGCATTTTGGAACTGCAATTTACATAGATGTAGGATAAAAAGTTTGTGGTGGTAAATTGTATTGCATCACACTCTTTACCAGGGGTACTTAACTAGTTTTAGTAAAGGTCCGCTTACCTGGGTTTGCAGTCAGATGAAGGTCCGAGCTGAACACCAACAGTAAAAAGGTTGTCATGTTAATGTTTTGCAAATATTGTTGAACTGTTTACATCAAGATTTATTATTTATTATTATTTATTAGAAGGAAAACCAGACCAGACCCCAAAATTAAGACCCAGATAAGAACGCTAAACTCAATTAGTTTAAAGCCCTAAACCCGTTTAGACCCCTACAATTAATTCTACACCTAGACCACTAAAATTTATTTATATCCTAGACCAGACTAAAATTAAAGGGGTTTTCCCAAAATCATTAATTATTACCTGTCCACATGATAGGTGATAATTTTTTAATTGCTGGGGCTTTACCGATCGATTTTAAAAACTATACGCCTCAATGTATTCTAGACAGCATTTAGGAAGTTTGCTAATCCTGCTGGTGTTTCACAAGATTTAAAGTGGTGATGAAATGTAAATTTTGTTTTGCAGATATTCAATTTTGCTCTATGTTTTCTGTAACACAGCAGGTGTTAACAGATCAACCCAAATCAACCTTTATTACCCTAATTCCTTCAGTTTTAAGAAATATTCAATATTTGGCCCATGTGTGATTTTTGGCCTCAGAATTGAAGGAGGAACTTGTGGATTTTGGGGCCTCCTTTTATAAGGATGTTTGCCAGGCACCATTTCAGGTTTGCAAAGGCGTTGAGGTGCCGAAACATAACTACCCCCACTCTGGAAATAACAATCACATTTCGGAAACTACACACCTCAAGGAAATAATCTAGGGGTATAGTGAGTATGTTGAACCCACAGGTGTTCTGTACAATTTATTAGAATTGGGCCGTAAAAATGGTGAATAACATTTTTTCCAATAATACATAGGTTTAAGTAATTATTTTTTTTTATGGAATACAGGACAAAAAAATCACCCCAGCATTTGTTACCCAAAGTCTACCGAGTAATGCAATATCCCATATATTGTCATAAACTGCTCTTTGGGCACTCAGCAGGGTTCAGAAGGGAAGGTGCCCCATTTGATTTTTGGAGTGCAGATTGCATTTGGACGCCAATTTCGCATTTGAGCCCCAAAGGATACAACAATTTTTTTTATCAATATCTTCCAAATAGGACAATACCCCATATGTAATCATAAACTGATGTTTGGGCACTTGGCAGGGCTCAGAAGGGTGTAATTTGTCTTTTCGAGTGCATATTTTTCTGAAATGGTTTTTGTAGGCTACACCTGTGGCCTTCCTCACCTTTCCTCATATATCCTCAACATATCTCAACATATCCTGAAATGTGTTGTGCAAGATGAACAGCTTTGGAAAAAAAAACATGATTCTATGCTATATGACTATATGTGTGGCCACCAGGTGGTTGTGATGTGGACTGCAGTCTGTCAAGGGTTATACTAGCTTGTCGCAATATGGTATTGAATTGGTTTCATGAGCAGTCTTTAACCAAATTCAAGTTAAGGTAAGGGTGGGAATATCTGTATGTTCAACTTGTAGAGCTCCTGAAGTAACAGTACAGTACAGTGGTGACCCTAGAGAAGTGACCCCATTTTGGAAACAACATCCTTCAAGGCATTTATCTAGGAGTGTAGAGAACAATTTAACCCGCAGGTGTTTTGCAGAAAATAGTGCACAATGGATATTGCAGAATGAATATTTCCGAACAGATATGTAATTTCAGTGCCCAATATGTTGTGCCCAGCTCGTGCCATTATGAAAAGACAGGTCTCTAATTATTATGCTGTGTTTCCTGATTTATGAAACACCCTACATGAGGCCTTAATATTTTTCCTGGACAAGCAAGAGGGCTCAGAAGGAAAATAGATTCATGTACATTTGAGGCCTAATTTGATTTACACTCATTTACACAGCATTGGTTCACAATTCCAGAGGCTCTGAGGTAAAGTATTAAAATAAATCCTAAAGAAGTCCCGCCATTTTAAAAACTACACCCCTTAAGGAATTGATCTAGAGGTTTAGTGAGCATTTTGACCCCACAGGTGTTTTCCAGAAATTAGTGTCCCATGGATGTTGCAATTTCTTTTCACAGATATGCCATTGCTGTGCCAAATTTGTTGTGCCCAGCTTGTGCCACTTGAGGAATACATAACATAAATTGTTAAGCGGGTGCTTCCGTGTACGGTAATACCATGGTCATAAACTTCTATTTGCACACTGCCAGGCTTGTAAGGAGCACCATTTGGCTTTTGGAGCAAGAATTTGGCTTGGCAGTTTTGTTTGGGTTTATACTGGTATTTTAATTTATAATGTGGGGGCATATATAATATTTTGTCAAGTTTATCTGGTATAAAAAGGTGGTATAATAATGGGGTAAATACATAATAAAATCAATAATATATAGATATGGAAATCCTTTATGCAAAGGCCAGGTGAGGACAGGTGACAATGATAAAAAATATGTTTTTCTTGTCCCCCTTTGGGAACACACTTACTGCCTTTTTTGGGTCCTGCCCTTTTTTGCAGTTTGGGGAACTTCACTGGGAAAGTAATGCCCTGGTACAATACGGGCAGCCTCACTTGCAGCTGAAATGATGACATTACTGTTTCCCGAATATTAGAGCCTTGATAACTTCTTAAAAATAGAAGGAATGTTCCTGTCCAGCATGCCCATTGGGATGTAGGCATTATACATTACAATCTGTATGATGTTCATGGTCAGCTTTTTGTACCATGAAACATGAATATATGGTAAATATATAATAATATATTTTATTTTATAATATATATTATAATAATTGCATAAAATATCCCCATTCCAGTATTGCCTAATCTTTTGCTTCTTCACTAGCCTTATATCCAGCACAAGGGCCCAAAAAAACTTCATTAACTTCACTGCATCTATGGGGTCTCCCTGTGGAGTCTATCAATTGATGACGTGCAGGTTTTTTTTAAAGAAAATGCTGGGTGTATAAATGAGTGTGGACCATCATTTAATTCATTGCTTTCTGAGCGCAATAAAGTTAAATTTCGACATAGCCGTTTGAAAGCTTTTCCTTACAGGACGACGTGTTGTATTTTTTTAATGGCATCATTTTGGGGTACATATAGTGTATTAAAAAAACTTTTATTCCTTTTTTTGGATTTTTTTTTATTGAATATAGTTTAATACCAATCAAATGTCATGCATATAGTATACTGCGCAAGCTATGAAGCAATACAAAACAAATAGTTACTTTCATCGTAACAGCATGAAAGTACAACATAAAGCACAGTTCTCCTACACTATACATCACACCACATGCTACACTAGCATTCTTCAACTGCAAAGGGGAGACATTTCCTCAACCTGTTGCAGGAAAATTTTATGTGCCAGTTTGTGGAAGACCCGACTAGAGGTGAAGCTCTGTTGGATCTGGTCATTTCTAATAATGCAGAGCTTGTTGGGAATGTCAATGTTCGTGAAAACCTTGGTAACAGTGATCATAATATAGTTATATTTTACCTATACTGTAAAAAACAAACGCAGGCTGGGAGGGCAAAAACATTTAATTTTAAGAAAGCCAATTTCCCCAGGATGAGGGCGGCAATTCAGGATATAGACTGGGAAGAACTAATGTCAAATAATGGGACAAATGATAAATGGGAGATTTTCAAATCTACTTTGGGTAATTATAGTGCAAAATGTATTCCTACAGGTAACAAGTATAAACGACTAAAATTAAACCCCACATGGCTTACACCTTCTGTGAAAGGGGCAATACATGACAAAAAAAGGGCATTTAAAAAATACAAATCTGAGGGTACATCTGCAGCCTTTGTAAAATATAAAGAGCTTAATAAAATCTGTAAAAATGTAATAAAATCAGCAAAAATACAAAATGAAAGGCAGGTGGCCAAGGATAGTAAAACAAATCCTAAAAAATTCTTCTAGCATATAAATGCAAAAAAGCCCAGGTCTGAACATGTAGGACCCTTAGATAGTGGTAATGGGGAGTTGGTCACATGGGATCAAGAGAAGGCAGAGTTACTAAATGGGTTCTTCCGCTCTGTACATACAACAGAAGAAGGAGCAGCTGATGTAGCCGCTGCCGGTGCTGTTAATATATCAGTTGATATACTGAATTGGATGAATGTAGATATGGTCCAAGCTAAATAAAATAAAATAAATGTACACAAGGCCCCGGGACCAGATGGGTTACACCCTAGAGTTCTTAAAGAGCTTAGTTCAGTTATTTCTGTCCCCCTCTTCATAATATTTAGAGAGTCTCTCATGAGTGGTATAGTGCCAAGGGACTGGCGCAGGGCAAATGTGGTGCCTATTTTCAAAAAGGGCTCTAGGTCTTCGTCGGGTAATTATAGACCAGTAAGCTTAACATCAATTGTGGGGAAAATGTTTGAGGGGCTATTGAGGGACTATATACAGAATTATGTGACAATAAATAGTATTATAAGTGACAGCCAGCATGGTTTTACAAAGGACAGAAGCTGTCAAACCAACCTGATTTGTTTTTATGAAGAGGTAAGCAGAAGCCTAGACAGAGGGGCCGCTGTGGATATAGTGTTTTTGGACTTTGCAAAGGCATTTGACACTGTCCCTCATAGATATCTAATGGGTAAATTAAGGACTATAGGTTTAGAAAGTATAGTTTGTAATTGGATTGAGAATTGGCTCAAGGACCGTATCCAGAGAGTTGTGGTCAATGATTCCTACTCTGAATGGTCCCCAGTTATAAGTGGTGTACCCCAGGGTTCAGTGCTGGGACCACTATAATTCAACTTATTTATTAATGATATAGAGGATGGGATTAATAGCACTATTTCTATTTTTGCAGACGACACCAAGCTATGCAATATAGTTCAGACTATGGAAGATGTTTGTGAATTGCAGGCAGATTTAAACAAACTAAGTGTTTGGGCGTCCACTTGGCAAATGAAGTTTAATGTAGATAAATGTAAAGTTATGCACCTGGGTACGAAAAACCTGCAAGCATCATATGTCCTAGGGGGAGCTACACTGGGGGAGTCAATTGTTGAGAAGGATCTGGGTGTACTTGTAAATCATAAACTAAATTTCAGCATGCAGTGTCAATCAGCTGCTTCAAAGGCCAGCAAAATATTGTCGTGTATCAAAAGAGGCATGGACTCGCGGGACAAGGATGTAATATTACCACTTTACAAAGCATTAGTGAGGCCTCATCTAGAATATGCAGTCCAGTTCTGGGCTCCAGTTCATAGAAAGGATGCCCTGGAGTTGGAAAAAATACAAAGAAGAGCAACGAAGCTAATAAGGGGCATGGAGAATCTAAGTTATGAGGAAAGATTAAAAGAACTAAACCTATTTAGCCTTGAGAAAAGACGACTAAGGGGGGACATGATTAACTTATATAAATATATTAATGGCGCATACAAAAAAATATGGTGAAATCCTGTTCCATGTAAAACCCCCTCAAAAAACAAGGGGCACTCCCTCCGTCTGGAGAAAAAAAGGTTCAACCTGCAGAGACGACAAGCCTTCTTTACTGTGAGAACTGTGAATCTATGGAATAGCCTACCGCAGGAGCTGGTCGCAGCAGGGACAGTAGATGGCTTTAAAAAAGGCTTAGATAATTTCCTAGAACAAAAAAATATTAACTGCTATGTGTAGAAATTTTGTACTTCCCCTTTCCCATCCCACTTCCCCTTTCCCGTCCCTTGGTTGAACTTGATGGACATGTGTCTTTTTTCAACCGTACAAACTATGTAACTATGTAACTATGTAACTATGTATACTTAAATTTAACAAAGTCAATCAAGAAAGCATTACATAGAGTGATGAGGGTCCGGGAGTGGGCAGAAGGGTATAGGTAAGTGAGATAACAGGCCCAAAGCTGAGAAGGGCTCCGTCCCTCCTCTCGTTGCCTGACCGTGTTTGTACTTTTCCCATATCTGTATTGCAAATGGTCCCTTAGAGTTTCCCTGCTCCCAGTGTTCCCGTTCCCTGCATCCTATCTCCTGTATCCAGTGCTGTGTTTCATTCCTGAGCCTGCCTTGTATTGAAGTTGTGTCGTTCCTGCTGGATACGCCACGTCTAGTGTCATCATCCATACCTGGTGCCATCCAACACGTCTGGTGCAACCTGCCACACCTAGCCCCATCTGTGCCTGAGCCCTGCCATTGTCTGGACGATCTCAGGTACCCTTGTGCTACGCAACTCTTCCACAAGACTGTGCATAGATTGTGAGTTGGCGAGCTTCCTCTTCACTATGTCGGAGCGGCCTAGTGGGTCCACATGCCCTAGATCATGACAGTACGCTCAGGCCTTGGAACCCGCTGGCCAATCTAACACCATACAGATCATACAGATGGATATGCGTGACCTAGAGCCTGTAGAGTTTTCATCAACCAATGTACTATTCACTTTAGACTGCGAGCTTGTCTCTTCCCCTCTAATGAGGCCAAGGTAGCATTCATTATCTCCCTTCTCGCTGGCAAGGCCCTCGCATGGGCGAACCCCATCCTGGAACGACAGGGGCCTGAATTCTCGGACCTAGCCTTGTTCTTGCAGACTTTTCGTGGCGTGTTCGAGGAGCCGGGTTGAACATCCTCCAAAGCGGCCACTCTGCTATCTCTCAAGCAACGTGGGTCCACAGTAGGAGAGTATGCCATCTCCTTCTGCACCCTGGCAGCAGAGTTGGCATGGAACAGTGGAGCATTGGTGGCGACCATTTGGCAGGGACTGTCCTCACACATCAAAGACGAGCTACCAGCCCGCAACCTCCCTTCTACCTTGGATGCCCTTATCCTGTTAGCTACCCGGATCAACATGAGGATCTAGGAACGTGATCAGGAGGTTCGGTGGAGTGACGTTTTCATACATTGGCATCCTAGTTCCAGAAACAACTACTGCCCCCTCCTGTTGCTCTACCTGAAGAACCAATGCAGGAGTCAGGTTGTCCGAGCAGGAGAAACAGCGCAGACGCTATTCACATCTGTGTCTATATTGCGGCCTTAAAGGCCATTTTGTGCGCCAATGTCCACAAAAGCCGGGAAACTCCAGCCCCTAGGGTTGCTTGGAGAGGCAACTCTAGGTGGGACGACACCAAACATCAAAACCTCTTCCAAATTATCTATTCCTGTGACCATCATCTCGGGAGAGACTTCACACTCCTCCTCTGCCTATCTTGATTCCGGGGCAGCTGCAAATTTCATCCAGCATGAGCTAGTGGATCTTCTACAACTACCCACAGTTCTTCTAGAGAGACACCTGGCTGTTGCTTCTGTAAATGGACTACCATTGCCCGTTCCTATTGTGTCTATCACTAAACCACTGACGTTACTCGGAACAGATCACCTTCTTCGTCCTGCCTAAAGCCATGAACCCGGTCCTGCAAGGCCTGCCTTGGCTTCATCTACACGCCCCGGTCCTTGACTGGAATTCTGGAGAAGTCCTACAATGGGGGCCTAGATGCCTTAGACACTGTCTGCCACAGGTCTGTCCTGTTTTGCCTCCACTGCCTCAGTCACCCTCCAATCTACCATCTCATTATGCTGGTTTTGTGGACATCTTCAGTAAGAGGGAGGCAGAGACTCTTCCTCCTCATCGCATCTACGACTGCCCTGTTGACTTACTCGCTGATGGTTCACCGCCTCGAGGGCGTGTTTGTCCTCTTTCCCTGCCAGAGACCCTAGCCATGTCTGCCTATGTTAAGGAGAATCTCGAAAGAGGGCTCATCAGGAAATTTTCATTCCCGGCCGGAGCCAGATTCTTCTTTGTGAAAAAGAAGGACGGATTTCTTCGTCCATGTATCGACTACCGGGTTCTGAACCAAATTACGGTTAAAAATAAAAAAATAAGTACCCTGTGCTGCTCATCTCAGAACTTTTTGATGCCCTGTTCTGGTCATTTGAGACTAATGACTGAGGAAATTCCTTAATATATTATAGAGGTCTAGGATTATTGTCGCTAGCTCGTTGCAAATTAGGGACATTCCTCATGGAAAGAGTTTTGTTCGCCTTTCTGACAGGAGGAGAATTCTCCACTGGGGACACAGCTCCAAATTGGCGGGACACTCAGGTGTTTGAAAGACTCTGGACTTCATAGCCCGTCAGTACTGGTGGCCCACACTGCTGAGAGATGTTGCAGACTATGTCTCTTCATGTACGAACTGTGCCTCAAAGAAGTCTTCCCGCTCCAAACCTACTGGTCTGCTCCTACCCCTGCCCATTCCTGATACCCCTTGGCATTGACTTTATCACGGACCTTCCTCCTTCAGCTGGGTGTACTACGATCTCGGTGGTATTTCGCACATCTTCCGGCTACACGGACTTCCTCCACATATTGTCTCGGACCGGAGTGCACAGTATACATCCAAGGACTAGAGAGCCCTGTGCAACTGGCTAGATGTTAGGACTATTCTTCTGCCTATCACCCTCAGTCCAATGGTCAGGTGGAGAGGACCAACCAGATTTTAGAGAATTACCTTCATCATTTTGTTTCTGCCCACGATAATTTGGTACAACTTCTGCCTTGGGCGGAATTCTCACACAACAATCACACAAGTGAGTCTACTGCCTCGTCTCCCTTCTACATTGTGTACAGCCAGCATTCCCAAGTTCCTCTTCCTGTGCCAGCCATGACTCAAGTACCGGCAGCTAATTCTTCTTTTTGCTCTTTTGTTCACATCTGGCAGCAAACTAAGACTGTGATTCCCCAAGCTGTGGACCGCATGAAAAGGCATGCCGATAAAAGAAGAAAAGTCTGTCTTCAATTCTCTCCTGGAGTCAAAGTCTAGCTGTCCTCGAGAAACATTAGACTCAAGATGCCTTCTCACAAATTAGCTCCCAGGTTCCTCGGTCCTTTGGAAGTTCTGCAACGGATTAACCCTGTATCCTATAAACTTCGGTTGCCTCCTACGCTCAAGATCCCAAACTTATTCCACATGTCCCTCCTTAAGCCTGTGGTTCTGAACCGCATCAGTAAAGCTCTTAGGTCTGCAGTCGCTCCCAGCAGTTCGTCTGATGTGTTCAAGGTAACGGAGATTCTGGACTGCAAGAGAATAGGAGGAAGAACTTTCTATCTAGTGGACTGGAGAGGGTTTGGTCCTGAGGAGAGGTCCTGGGAGCCAGAATAGAACCTCAATGCCCCTACCCTCATAAGGAAGTTCCTCTTACGATCAGGAGGAGGGGACGTAAGGGGGTACTGTCACGGCCGTGGTCGCGGACCGCCGCCGTTCCTTACCTTGCGACATCCAGGACCACAGACCGTTGGCATCCCACCAGCTCCCTCCTAGGAGACGCCAGTACTCGCAGCCGTCCGGCCTTGCTCAGAGTTTTAAAGTGTACGCTTGGTGCCGGCCTTAAAGGGCAGCGCACACACATGTTAAAATTCCCTAATTAACCCCTGTTCAGGGCTTGGCCTTTCCACTCCTTGCCTGAGCGTGTTTGTTGTTTTCCCATGTTTGTATTGCAAATGGTCCCTTAGTGTTTCCCTGCTCCCAGTGCTCCCGTTTCCTGCATCCTATCGCCTGTATCCAGTGCTGTGTTTCATTTCTGAGCCTGCCTTGTATCGGAGTCATGTCGTGCCTGCTGGATACACCACGTCTAGTGTCATCTGCCATCCCTGGTGCCATCCGCCACGTCTGGTGCAACCTGCCACACCTAGCCCCATCTGTGCTGGAACCCTGCCGTTGTCTGGATGATCTCAGGTACCATTGTGCTACGCATCTCTTCCACAAGACTGTGTAAGACTGTGAGTTGGCCAGCTGCCTCTTCGCTACGGCGGCCTAGTGGGTGCACATACCCTAGATCATGACAAAACCACTCTTTATTTTTCTCATAGTCCTGCGTACACAGTCACATACAATAGAGGCCCGCAGCAGAGTGGGGATGTCAGGTATACCTATCCCAACCTTGCGGGGCTCCTTGTACCTGACAGTCACTTTGTCCAATTTGGAGCCCAAAAGAAACCGAAACACTGTCCTGGTAATGGCCCTGCAAATGGTGGCATTAGGGGGACATGCCTGTGTCGTGTACTGGAGCATAGGCAGAACTTTGTTATGCAGGACAAATGCTTTGCCCTTAATAGTGAGCAGTATGAGACTTCACAGTCCAATCTTCTGATAAACTTTGACCAAGCATTCTTGCCAGGACTTAAGGGCCGCACCTTCCTTTCGATACCAATCTCCTAGAATTTTGATGAAGTCTGGTTTTATGGTAAATAGAAAGGAGGCAGAGCAAGACAGGTGCCACTTCCCAAAAAGCAAAACTTCTGATTTCCCACAGATGACATTTGCCCCTGTAGACTGACCAAACTCCTTACAGGTCTGGACGAGTGCAGTCACCAAACGCTGAACAGTGCAGAGGACGGTCACATCATCCATGTACATTGAACACTTGGCACGCAGCAAAACCGCAATCGTTGTTCGTGTTTCGTTTTTATGACATTCATCATGTGTTATAAAAGATATGTAGACTTTATTCTGCTGGATAATACATTTACGGCGATACCAAAGTTATATTTAAAAATAAATCATGTGTATTAATACAATTATGGCGATACCAAATTTAAATAGTATTTTTTAGGGGTGGATGCCATCCGATGTGTTCTCCTAACAAGAGTTTGTAAAAAACAGAAAAAATCTTTGTACTTACATCATACATGTATACTAATGTATTTAGATTTTCTTGCCTTATTGCACTTTACTTCTTAGGTTCTGCACCAGTATCATATTGAGGGTTCATATTTAGCTGTGATATACTGGTATATACATTTGTATTTAATCCGTGGATGCGTCCATTTATGTGCTATTGGACTCTTTTTTTAACTTGTATGATCATTTGGAGTAATATAGATATACCTTTTGTTTCAAACATTTTACCTCTTTTGTGCACTCTTTACTCTCTTTGTTGGTTTAGGAGTGATGTTTGAGTGCGGCCTTTCATGGTTTTCTAAAATACTGCCCCTATACTTCTTTGATAATTTCTTAAGGTTACAAAACACGTACGGTATGTCTTCCAATATTGTTGGTTTAATCGGTTTTTTTTCTATGATTTACTAATTTTACACAATAAAAAAAACTTGTAGCCGTGTTTACCTTGACTTTTAACGCATTAAATACACAGTGGCTAGATCCTTTATCTTGAGTTTTTCAATGACTTTTCAATGGCTTTTGTTGTGTGATATCACACTGCAGCAAGGTATCAGTCAATATAAAGATGGCTACATCCATATTTTTTAAATATCTTGTTTCTGTGTTGCCATATACTGAAAGCCATAACTTTTTTATTTGTCCATCAATGGAGTTGTTTGAGGGCTTGTTGTTTTGCAGGATGAGTTGTCATTTTCATTGATACCATTTTGGGGTACATGCTAATTTTTGATAATTTCATATAAAACATTTTTGGGTGGCAATTTGAACAAAAATAAGCAATTCTGTAATGTGCAGGATAAATATTCAGATATTTTTATTGAACAGAATGTGATGGACCCGGGCGATACCAATTCTGTAAAGATTTTTATATATTTTTTCTTAAATAAAAAGGTTGATCAGGAAAAAAAGGCGGTTTATTTTTATTACTTTAAATTTTCTTTTTTTTTCTAATTTTCTTTTTACTTTTTTTTTTTTTAGTCCCACTAGGGGACTTGAAGACCTGGACTTTTGGTTGTTGATATAATACACTGCACTACTTATTTAGAGCAGTGTACTATTTTGGTCAGTAGTTTGGAACAGTATTTGTAGGCCAAAATTATGAGAAAAACATACACAGAGATAAGTATAATATAAACATTTGCACCTCTTCCATGTTTTGGACCCACTCCTGGGTTTGCCTTACAAATATTAATGCAATATACTGATCAGCAGACTGCCATGTGAAAGTGGCTTTGGCTGTATTCAGACGAGCATTGTAAAACTTGTCAGTGTTTCTTTTAGGAGAAACTAACGGTTTTACATCACAGTTCAATCAGTATTGAATCAGAGTGCGTTCCGTGTGACAGCTTTTCAGGTACGTGTAGCATCAGTGTTTATTAGTTAAAAAAAACACTGATGCCGCTCTGGTAGTGCTTTTTGCTTTCTTTTCAGCATCTGCTAGCAACCCTTTAGTAAAAAACTGACTGCATTATGATGACATGTGTGTGCTGTCTGTTCTTTTTCACTTACCCATCGACTTGAATGGGCGAGTCTAGTGTGAGAATTTGACCACAGTAGTGTATTCTGTGATTTTTTTTCTACATTGACTAAAGGTCCATGTGAAAAATTTTGCATGTGGATCGGCCCATCAACATTAATATGACAGTATTCAGTCCATGTGCTCTCCGTTCTACACTCAAACAGCACATGGACATGGAGAATGCTTGTCTGAATAGGCCCTAACTATTAGTTTTGCATTGACAGGCAGCCTATTAAACTCTGCCTCTGACAGTCTAGTAGGCCATTAATAGGCCTCCAGTTGCCATAGCAACCCATCGGCACCCTACAATTGTGTCACGGGGGTCTAATAGTAACGATAAAAAATAAAAAACAGGGTACTCAGGCGCTGCTTAGTAAATTAAAATAATAAATTGATTTGAACATTGATAGAATGATTGCTACGCGTTTCAATGCCGGACTGGCGTCTTCGTCAGGCAAGTGAAACAGACAGAAAATAAGCAGTTATATATAAAGATATTGATAGTCTTAATTGGGCCAATTCAGACTGTGCTATGGACCAAAAAACCGCCAAAAACACAGGCAGGTCAAAGTTCAGAGCAGACAGGTAAAACATTTCAAAAACGTACACAGTGTGCTAAAAAGATTGGGTCAATGCACAGTTACAACAGGAGATGAATCGTTAGACAATAGTAGACAAGAATATTGTAATGACGGGGGGTAGGGAAACGGACAAGTGAGCCCTAGTCTACCCGCCACTCTGTCCCTGCCTACTTGCAACGACCCGCCCTAGGCGACGGGGTACAACTGGGCGGCGGTCCCTGCGCTCAGTAAGTGCACGACAAACACGACAAACATACAAGGGAATACAAGCAAGGGAAAGGGGCAGTTGCCCACGGCAACACCGTGAGCAACCAGAGTGGTGAACGAGCCGAGTCAAGCCAGGAGTGTGCGAGGTACCAAACGAAGAGCAGAAGAGTAGTCAGTAAGCCAGGGTCTGTATGGAGCAGGATCAAAATAGAAGGAGCTGTAGCTGGGCCAGGAAACCACACGAAAAGAATCACAAGCACCGAGGGACAGGAAGGGCAGGCTTAAATAGACCGAGGGCGGGAGCTAGCTGAGTCTGGTCAGGTTGCGATAGGCTCTCCCACTCCTAAGCCTGCCAGCCTGAGTGGTGGAAGCTAGAGTCAGTCTCAGGGATGTAGATTCAGGTGCTGACTGATTAACTATGGGAGTTAACCCCGAAGCTGTGCCTGGCAGATCCTTTACAGTACCCCCCCTTTTATGGGGGGCCACCGGACCCTTTCTAAGTGGACCTGGCTTACTGGGGAAAGGCAGGTGGAACCTCCTGACCAATACCCCAGCGTGAACATACCGGGTGGGTACCCAAGTCCTCTCCTCGGGCCCGTATCCTCTCCAATGGACCAGGTACTGGAGGGAGCCTTGGACCATCTTGCTGTCCACAATCTTGGCCACCTCGAATTCCACCCCCTCAGGGGTGAGGACGGGAACAGGAGGTCTCCTCGAGGGAGCCAAGGACGGGGAGCAGCGTTTAAGGAGAGAGGCATGAAACACGTCGTGTATACGAAAAGACGGGGGTAACTCCAGCCGGAAGGAGACAGGATTGAGGACCTCAAAGACCTTATACGGCCCAATAAACCGGGGAGCAAACTTCTTGGACGGAACCTTGAGACGCAAGTTCCTAGACGACAACCACACCAGATCCCCGACCATAAACAGGGGGTTAGCAGAACGTTTTCTATCAGCCTGAGTTTTTTGTACGCTCTGGGACGCCTCTAGGTTCTTCTGAACCTGGGCCTAGACTGTGCACAGTTCCCGATGAATGACCTCTACCTCGGGATTGTTGGAACTACCAGGTGAAACGGAAGAGAACCATGGATTAAACCCAAAATTACAGAAAAAGGGGGAGACCCCTGACAAGTTACTGACCCGGTTATTAAGGGAAAATTCGGCGAGGGGAATGAATGAGACCCAATCATATTGACAGTCAGAGACAAAACACCTTAAATATTGTTCTAGAGATTGATTAGTCCTCTCAGTTTGGCCATTGGTTTCAGGATGGAAGGCAGAGGAGAAGGATAGATCAATCTCCAACTTCATACAGAAGGCTCTCCAAAACAATGAAACAAATTGTACCCCTCTGTCCGAAACAATATTGACAGGGACCCCATGGAGATGCAGGATGTGTTTGACAAACAAGGTAGCCAACGTCTTGGCGTTGGGTAGTTTCTTGAGGGGCACAAAGTGGCACATCTTACTGAAGCGGTCTACTACCACCCACACCACCGACTTGCCTTGGGATGGAGGCAAATCGGTGATAAAATCCATGGAGATATGTGTCCAAGGTCTCTGGGGAATGGGCAACGAACGCAGTAAGCCCGCTGGTTGGGACCTGGGAGTCTTGGACCTAGCACAAACCTCACAAGCGGCGACGTAAGCCTTAACGTCTTTAGGCAACCCAGGCCACCAATAGTTTCTAGTAATGAGGTGTTTGGTACCCAGGATGCCTGGATGACCAGATAGTGCGGAGTCATGATTTTCCCTAAGTACCCTTAGCCGGAATTGCAGGGGAACAAACAGCTTGTTCTCAGGAAGGTTCCCGGGAGCTGAACCTTGATCAGCAGCAATTTCAGAGACTAAATCAGAATCGATCGAGGAAATGATTATACCTGGAGGCAAAATACAAGCAGGATTTTCCTCCGAAGGAGGGCTGGCCATGAAGCTACGCGACAGTGCATCAGCCTTAATATTTTTAGACCCAGCCCTATAGGTAACCAAAAAATTGAATCTGGTAAAAAATAACGCCCATCGAGCTTGTCTCGGGTTTAGCCTCCGGGCAGATTCTAGGAAAACCAGATTCTTGTGGTCGGTAAGGACCGTTACCTGGTGCCTAGCCCCCTCCAGGAAGTGGCGCCACTCTTCAAATGCCCATTTAATGGCTAAGAGTTCGCGGTTGCCAATATCATAGTTACTCTCAGTTGGCAAAAACTTCCTGGAGAAGTAGGCACAGGGGAGGAGATGGGTGAGGGACCTGGTACCCTGGGACAAGACAGCCCCCACTCCCACCTCAGATGAGTCAACTTCCATGATAAATGGCTCCATTTGGTTGGGCTGAACCAGCACCGGAGCCGAGATAAAGCACTTCTTAAGGACCTCAAAAGCCTGGACAGCCTCAGAAGGCCAGTGGAGGAGATCAGCTCCTTTGCGAGTGAGGTCCGTAAGAGGCTTAGCGATGACCGAGAAGTTAGCAATAAATCTCCTGTAATAATTAGTGAACCCCAAAAAACACTGTAACGCCTTCAGGAAGGCAGGTTGGACCCATTCCGCCACAGCCTGAACCTTGGCGGGGTCCATGCGGAATTCATGAGGAGTGAGGATTTGACCCAAAAATGGTATTTCCTGTACCCCAAACACACATTTTTCGTTTTTGGCAAACAGTTTGATTTCCCGAAGGACCTGGAGCACCTTCCTGACATGCTCAATGTGGGAGGACCAGTCCTTGGAAAACACCAGTATGTCATCAAGGTACACTACAAGAAATATCCCCAGGTAATTTCTCAAAATCTCATTTATGAAATTCTGGAAGACCGCAGGGGCATTACACAACCCAAAGGGCATGACGAGGTATTCGAAATGGCCTTCGGGCGTGTTAAACGCAGTCTTCCACTCATCCCCCTCTTTGATGCGGATAAGGTTATAAGCCCCCCGTAGGTCCAACTTAGAGAACCATTGGGCCCCCTGAACCTGATTGAAGAGATCAGGAATCAAAGGAAGGGGATACTGGTTCCTTACCGTGACCTTATTCAGGCTACGGTAGTCAATGCATGGCCTAAGACCACCATCCTTCTTCTCTACGAAGAAGAAGCCAGCACCTACCGGAGAAGTAGAGGGACGAATGTAACCCTTGGCCAGGCATTCCTGGATATACTCTCTCATGGCTTCACGTTCGGGACAAGAAAGATTAAATATCCTACCCTTAGGAAGCTTAGCTCCTGGTACCAATTTGATAGCGCAATCGTATTCTCTATGAGGAGGTAACATTTTGGAGGCCTCCTTAGAGAAAACATCAGCGAAGTCCTGAACAAACTCGGGTAGCGTGTTCGCCTCCTCAGGGGGAGAAATAGAATTAACAGAAAAACATGACGTAAAACATTCATTACCCCATTTGGTTAGCTCCCCAGTATTCCAGTCAAACGTGGGATTATGCAACTGCAACCAGGGAAGGCCTAGAACCAAATCGTACGATAATCCCTGCATCAACAGTACAGAGCACTGCTCCAAATGCATGGAGCCAACAAGGAGTTCAAAAACAGGGGTATGCTGTGTAAAATAACCATTAGCAAGAGGAGTGGAGTCGATACCCACTACCGGGACAGGTTTAGGCAAATCAATCAGAGGCATAGCAAGAGACATAGCAAATTCCACAGACATGATATTAGTAGAGGACCCTGAATCCACGAAGGCACTGCCGGTAGCAGACCTACCACCAAAAGAGACCTGAAAGGGAAGCAAGATCTTAGTACGTTTCCTATTTACGGGAAATACCTGTGCGCCCAAGTGACCTCCCCGATGATCACTTAGGCGCGGAAGTTCTCTGGCTGCATTCTTACGCTTAGGACAGTTGTTCACTTGATGCTTGTCATCCCCACAGTAGAAGCAGAAACCATTCTTCCTGCGGAATTCTCTACGTTGTTGGGGGGACACGGAGGCCCCGAGTTGCATAGGTATCTCTGAGTCTTTCGGGGAGGAACGAAGCAACGGAACTTCGGGAGGCATCATGGGGGAGTCGGAGGAGAAAACACATAAACGTTCACGTTGTCGTTCCCTGAGACGTCGGTCAAGTCGTACCGCTAAAGCCATAACCTGGTCTAGGGAGTCAGAAGAGGGATAGCTAACTAGCAGGTCTTTCAGGGCATTCGACAGACCCAACCTAAACTGGCACCTCAAGGCAGGGTCATTCCACCGAGAAGCTACGCACCACTTCTTAAAGTCAGAACAATACTCCTCAACAGGTCTCTTACCCTGACGTAAGGTCACCAGTTGACTCTCGGCAAAGGCAGTCCTGTCAGTCTCGTCATAAATAAATCCGAGAGCAGAAAAGAAACAATCAACGGAGGAAAGTTCAGGGGAGTCAGGAGCCAAGGAGAAGGCCCAGTCTTGGGGCCCTTCCTGGAGCCGGGACATAATTATACCCACCCGCTGGCTCTCAAAACCTGAGGAATGAGGCTTTAAACGAAAGTAAAGCCTACAACTCTCCCGAAAGGAGAGAAAAACCCTCCGGTCCCCTGAGAACCGGTCGGGCAACTTGAGGTGGGGTTCAAGAGGTGAGGTGAGGGGAACTACCAAGGTAGCATGAGGCTGGTTGACCCTCTGAGCCAGGGCCTGGACCAGTAGGGAGAGACCCTGAATTTGCTGAGCCAGGGTCTCACGGGGGTCCATAGTGGTGTCAGGGACCAGGGTAGACTAGGTATGGGCTTGTGATTATGTAATAACGGGGGGTAGGGAAACGGACAAGTGAGCCCTAGTCTACCCGCCACTCTGTCCCTGCCTACTTGCAACGACCCGCCCTAGGCGACGGGGTACAACTGGGCGGCGGTCCCTGCGCTCAGTAAGTGCACAACAAACACGACAAACATACAAGGGAATACAAGCAAGGGAAAGGGGCAGTTGCCCACGGCAACACCGTGAGCAACCAGAGTGGTGAACGAGCCGAGTCAAGCCAGGAGTGTGCGAGGTACCAAACGAAGAGCAGAAGAGTAGTCAGTAAGCCAGGGTCTGTATGGAGCAGGATCAAAATAGAAGGAGCTGTAGCTGGGCCAGGAAACCACACGAAAAGAATCACAAGCACCGAGGGACAGGAAGGGCAGGCTTAAATAGACCGAGGGCGGGAGCTAGCTGAGTCTGGCTAGGTTGCGATAGGCTCTCCCACTCCTAAGCCTGCCAGCCTGAGTGGTGGAAGCTGGAGTCAGTCTCAGGGATGTAGATTCAGGTGCTGACTGATTAATTATGGGAGTTAACCCCGAAGCTGTGCCTGGCAGATCCTTTACAAATATATGGTAAATACGTAGAATAACACAGGAAATTGCGGCGGACAGTAAACTTATTAGAACTTATTAAAACAAAGATAATCCTTCTAGGAAGTGTTTAAACAGACAATAGATGTGACCATCCATATAGTGAATAGGTTTGGATACTTATGGACAATACATGAACATAAATGCAAACGAACAAGGGCCGTAGCCAAGACGACCGCAAACAGTACGATAGCCGGTAAGTTCCAAAGAGCAATGGAACGCATGGTGACACGCAAAAAAGGACGGTCGTGCGGCGCTGGAAAGAAGATGCAGAGGAACGAAGATCAAACAAAACACAAAGGTAAGTGAAAAATTACTAGAAGAGGGATGAATGGTATAATGAATGAAATTGTGTATACACAAGGGATAGAACAATCAAATAGTACAAGGTTATGTAAACACTAAAAAGTAAAACTGGAATGGTTTAAAACATAATGACATATAAGAATTTTTTAACATTTTTAAAAAAAAATCATTAGAACAATGCGTATCAAGGATTTCCTTGATACGCATTGTTCTAATGATTTTTTAAAAACATTTTAAAAAAATTATTTTATGTCATTATGTTTTAAACCATTCCAGTTTTACTTTTTAGTGTTTACACAACCTTGTACTATTTGATTGTTCTATCCCTTGTGTATACACGATTTCATTCTGTTTCACTTGCCTGACGAAGACGCCAGTCCGGCGTTGAAACGCGTAGCAATCATTCTATCAATGTTCAAATAAATTTATTATTTTCATTTACTAAGCAGCGCCTGAGTATCCCGTTTTTTATAATTTATCGTTACTTTTTGGCATCTCTTTGGAGTTTTGCGTTGGGATCGGCAGCAGCTTTGTATTGCAACTACATGCTGGTTATTTACATCCTCATAGGTGAGCATTTATGGTCTTTTTTTGCTCATTCATATCACAATTGATACACACATGTGGCGCCGTGTTTTTCACTCTATTTTAGGGGGTCTAATGGGGCACAGAGGAAGCCTCCTCCCTCTGTTAACTAATTAGATGCTGTGATTGCTATTGACTGCAGTACCTAGGGTTAATCATCGGGATCAGAGCTCTGATCCTGGCCATGGTAGCGAGCTCCAGCTGTATATAGTTTAGCACTCGCGTGCTGTAAATTTACAGCATTTCACTGGAACAGCTTCCCATGCATGACGTAAATGTACGTCATGGGACGGGAAGGGGTTAAAGCTGGTATGACACTATATTTTATTACAGAGTTAATGGTAATGCTAAAGTAAATGGATTATGTTTTCTTATCTCAAAGCAGGGGCAAGAAAAGCATTGTGGCAGATTTGCTACTGTGTCTGCGTCTAGAAAGTGTAGAATAATGCACCAAATTTTGGCGCAATTTGGCACATTTATTTATAGACTTATTTAAAAACGGATGTTTGAGTCTCCATAGACTCTTTTAAAAAGTGTCTAGAAAAGGTGGGCATGTCTTAACAAGGAAGAAGGTGTTGCTTAAAATGCACCAATATGCCCCAAACGAAAACTAGCCCAACCAAGAGTTGGTTTAGGGTGAAGAAAGTGTTTAGTATGTCTAGAAATATGCACCAAATTTGTCATATAGCATGCCCCTCTGTGATAAATATGGTGCATTTTCAGACTACCTGGTCTAAGTTTGCTTGTAAGTGATGGTGGTCGCATGGGCACAGAAACTGTACCTGCACAATCAGCCCGGGAGCTTTGCTGTGACTGACAGCCGGGCTCCCGCTGTTTCTTCGATACCGGTCATTTAACCCTTTATGTATTGCAGTTAATAAAGACTGAGAAATTTCAGTAGTATGATAGAGGGAGGGAGCATAACAAGGATTCCCAGGCCTGCCGTGACCCAGGCCTGCCACATCCTAATAGACTGCCTGTCAGTTTTACACTGGCAGTCAGTAATGCTTTGGTATACTGAGTTTACCAAAGCATTATATTAGCGATCAGAGGACAGTAATGTAAAGCCCCTAGTACGATTAAAAACAATAATGAAATACATTTTAATAAAAAATAAAAAAAATGCACAGTAAAACTAAAATAAAACCATTTTTACATGAAAAGTGTTTTTATTTTTTAAAAGTGTAGAAAGAAAAATACACACACATGGTGTCGTCATAATGACCCAAATAATAAAGTCAACATTTTACTTAAAAAACATGGTGAAATATAAAAAAATAAAACACAAAAAACATCATTGCAATTTCAGTTTTTCCATTCCCCTTCCCACAAAAAATATATTGAAAGTTAATCAATAAGCCCCTTGTACCACACAATGGTACTAACGAAAACTACATCTCGCCCTGCAAAAAACAAGCCCACAAATGGCTGCATTGACGGAAAAATACAGTTATGGCTGTTGGAATGCAAAAACAAACAATTTTTTTGTTTAAAAGTGTTTTTCTTGTGCTACAATAGGAAAACATAAAAAAAATATATATTTTGTATCGCCCTAATCATACCGACCCGTTCAATAAAAGTAATGTAATGTAAAGTAATGTTAGTTATGTCGCATAGTCAACGTTGTAATTTCCAAAAAAAGTTAAAAAAGTTTATGTACCCAAAATTGGTGCCATTGAAATATTCAACCCGTTCCACCAAAAAAAGCCCCCATATGGCTATGTTGACGGGAAAAAATGTTGACAGAAAAATAAAAATGTATAACTTTTCGAATGTGAAAATAAAAAAACAAAAAATAATGCCCTTTCTTTAAGGCCAAAATAGGCCTGATTGTTAAATAGTTAATACAGTAGCTAAGGAAAAATCCCTGGTCACACAAGAGGAATCATTCAAATCAATAAGTCAGGAGTGTATTCCTGATTTTGTTAGAAGTTTCAGGGCATTGCACATGTACATTTATAATAAATAAGTTTATATTATTGTTCTCTTTTATCTTTATACCAGTGAAGTCAATTAATTATGTCAATAAATACACAGCTAGTTAATTAAATGCAAGTAGCATGATTTTAATTACCAGAGGAAGCTGAAGTACATTTCCATGTACAAATGTAAAACCTAATATCTGTATCTCAAGTAACACATCTTTAAATATTAATAATGGGATTTTTAGATTTATCTTGTTGACTAGGAATACAATTTATTTAACCCCTTAGAAACAGTCAATTTTTTATTTTTTTTTCAGTTTTGCTTTTTCCTTTCCCCCTTCTAAAAATTATAACTTTTTTATTTTTCGTCAACATAGCCATATGAGGGCTTTTTTTTGCAGGACAAGTTGTTGTTTTTAATGGCACCATTTAATGTGCCAGCAGTTCCCAGTAAGATGCAGACAAGCCACTGATGAACAGCTACTCTCCCACCTACCATATATGAAAGGGGTTTCTGCTTAGTTTTATAATTGCACACAGATAAGGCTTCTATAAAGTGCCAGTCACACGGTTACATGTAGTGCACCATACTGGCTAGCAGCCTATTAGTTACTCCCATACTATCAGATCAGACGGGCTGCCCAGCACCTTCTAAGCGTACCAAACTAAGTACTGATACCCCATTCTCCTCCAACATCACAAGACCAGGATGCATCCTGCAAAAATAAACATTATAAATATGAGGTATTAGTTGATACGTTGGCTAAAATATGCGTTCCCAACACGCGTCAAGAGTCCTGATCAGCTTGCAAGTTCCTACACTCATATTACAAACAAATCACTGAAGCTGCAGCTGAGGAAGCGAAATTGCAGTAACGCTGTTTCACTCTCTTGTTACTTCTTCAGCATTTTCCCTGACAAGTAGAGAAGACCAAGGATGCCTCCGCATACCCAGTGGGGCAGAAAGAGAATCAAGACTGAGCATGCGTGTCCACCTTGGTAAATTTACTGAGGTAGACACAGAAAGGCTATTGTACTGAAACAGCAGGTGGACCTATGCTAACATTATTCCTGCAATATCTAGTGATATAAGCATTTTTTTTAAATAAATGTAAATACAAAATATGTTCAAAATTTGGGACTGGCTTTAACTATAAACAACATTACAATACTTCAGAATTCATCCTGCTATTTCTATTTGCAGCCACATAATCTGTAAACACCAGTGACCCAGTCCTACGGGCAGCCATACTGTACATGCCCATGCCAGAACACTGCCTCCAACATGTCACCATGTTTGACAGATGATGTGGTATGCATCAGATCACGAGTCCATCCTTTCCTTCATACTGTTCTCCTCCCTTGCTTCTGGTACAAGTTCATATTATTTACATAGTTACATAGTTACATAGTTAGTACGGCTGAAAAAAGACACATGTCCATCAAGTTCAACCAAGGGAAGGGAAAAGGGAAGGAAAAATTTCTACATATAGGAGCTAATACTTTTTTGTTCTAGGAAATTATCTAACCCTTTTTTAAAGCCATCTACTGTCCCTGCTGTGACCAGCTCCTGCGGTAGGCTATTCCATAGATTCACAGTTCTCACTGAATTTTGTTTCAGAACTGGGTGGCTTTTTTAGGCTTTTTCTAAAAAAGTATAATTTGGCCTTCCTGTTCTTGAGTGTTGCCAGTGGTTTGCATCTTGAGATAAACCCTCTTTATTTATATTCATGAAGGCGTGTCATTATTGTAGACTTTGACAATGATATGTCGACCTCCTCTAGAATGTTCCTAAATGGGCTAGATGTTGTAAAGGAGTTTTTCTTTACCAAGGAAACGACTGCGATCATACACTTTTGTGGTTTTCCATGCTGTGGTATATCAGGTCTTTTGATTTTTTTGAGCTCACCAGTGCATTCCTTCTTTTTAAGAATGTACTAAATTATTGATTTGACCTCTCTTAAAGTTTCTGCCATCTCTCTGTGGCTTCGTTCACATCTGCGCCAGGGCTCCGTTTCCTGACGGAACGTCTGAGATTTCTGTCGGAATGGAGCCCTGACTGACACAAACGGAAACCATAAGTTTCCGTTTCCATCAGCATTGATTTCAATGGTGAGAGATCCAGTGATAATGGTTTCCATTTGTGCAAGGGTTCCGTCATTTTGCCAGAATCAATAGCGTAGTCGACCTTTGGTTTCTGTTTGTATCAGTCAGTGTCCGTTCCGACAGAAATTTCAGACGGAACGTCGGAACGGGAGCCTGGCGTAGATGTGAACGAAGCTTGAGTTAGTTAGTTTGTTTGTTTTGCGCTTTCCGCTTAATGATGGCCTCCTACACTTATATTGACACCTCTTTGGCATATTAAGAGTTCTAATGATCAGCTACCAAATGCAAATACAACACGTGTAATGAATTCCAGACCTTTTATCTTCTTAATGTCATTACCTCCTTGTTTTATTTCATTTTATCTCCTTGTCATTAAGTAATGAGAGAACAGGCCACACCCGGTCATGAAACGGTTTATCAGTCAATTGTCCACTTACATTTAAACCTGTAAAAATGGAGGTTCTATATAAAAATTGCTCAGATACCTAAAGGGCATTAATTCAAGGAATAAACCCCTTGAAGTAAACCTAAAAGTCTACACTTCAATCACATCTTCATTGCTTCGTTTCAAGTCCATTGTGGTGGTGTACAAAGGGTAAAATATACAAATTGTGTCATTGAAAATTGTATCATCTGTCTGCCTTTGTACATGAAAAAAAATGAAACAACATAATTGAGTTAATAAAGTACTTATTTCATTCCGTCATATTATGGTTTATTGCGTATTGTAGATATACTTGTGAATTGGCACAACTTAAAGGGGTTATCCTGGTTCCAAAAGTTTTTTCCTAATGGCTGCAATTGACATAAATTAACAAAACAAATATTAATCATCATTCCTCTCCCCCGGAAATCCAGCGCAGACGCACCGGCAGCACTCCTGGTGATTGTGTACATGCAGGCAGCATGTGATCGCTGCGGCTAATCAGAGGGTGCCGCACAGTCATGTGTTGGATTTTTATCATTATGCCAGAAATACGATTTATCACCGTTGAGCTTTCTGATTAGCTGCAGCGATCCCATGCTGCCTGCATGCACACAATCACCGCTAGTGCTGCCAGAGCGTCAGTGCTGGATCGCCAAGGGAAAGGATAGGTAAGTACTGCTTAAGTTCATGTAATTTACAGCCATTAGGAAATCATATTTAAAAACCCATATAACCCCTTTAAATAAATTAAAGAGATACGATAGATAGATAGATAGATAGATAGATAGATAGATAGATAGATAGATAGATAGATAGATAGATAGACGGATAGATAGATAGACGGATAGATAACTTGAGCTTGTGAATTGGCACAACTTAAATATATTGAAAGAGACTGATTCAACTATTTTTTTTAGTTCCTTACGGACTTATAGCTATTTAATATTAGTTAAAAGTAATTATTGCAGTCTCAAATGTGGCACTGCAAGATAGCTCAAAAAGGAAAGGTCATGATAATAAATAAAAAAAGAAAAGATTAATTGGAATGGGTCCATATGACATTTAAAAGATGGTGTAAAAATGCAAATGCACATCTTACACCCTACTAAGACCAGCCCTTACTGATTATATTCTAGCATATATGTTCACTATGTATTACATTTTAATGACAGCGATAATAGGATATTCTAGCTCTTGTAGAGGCAATTTGTATTTGCTATTTGCATCAGTTTGTATTTTCTCCTACATAGAAGACTCTTTAATATTTTTTTAAAGATGAATTAACTGACCAATCAACTGGATATTTGGTTACAATTAATCACATCCCGGGCTTATCTGTGAAGTGTTATGACTTTGGAATACTAGGTAAATTATTTAAATGCTTTCTAATTTACGTATTTATGTAACTAGGATCATTTATAACAGTTTATTTTAAATAATGATTCTTGAAATCTGCGAAGCTTGTTAGCTTGTTCAAATAATTTTATGAGCATCAAAATCTAAACCTTTATTTTGAACAGCTTTATAATTCTTACATTTACAACTGCACAATAAAATTCTGACAGAACTGTGCCTGTCTGAAATAAACAAGTCTATCCGGTGTGTGAAGATGAATTGCACATTGTTTTTTTTTTATCATACTGCATTGAATATAAGTTCTTAACTTTCCACAGTCCTTTTATCTTTACATGCTTCTAGTATGGAATATTTTCATCACATGCAATAGCTGTTGCTGGGAAACATTTGGCTTTATGTTCAGTAATTCCAAGTCTTTCTATTTTACATATGGATAAAAATGGTGATGTGTTTTATAACTTAGGAATTGCATAAAAACATGAAACATTGCATCAGTTGATTTCACAGTGACCTACCTGACATTGGCAGTCTCAGTCTGAACAGCTGATGGTGTAAATAAAGATAGTATTTTCTTTTATCTGCGATGCACCAGTACGTTTTATATAACTTACCATTTCACAAAGAACACTCTGTTGTTGTTGCCTTTGCCTGCAGATGTTGATGCATTCAGAATTGAAAACAGACACCAGTTTTTGTGGTTCCGCAGATGCCTTTTAACAACAGATCTGATATTTTTATGATTACCAGTTCTGTCCAGAACATAAGTGAATTCCACATAACAGAAGTACTCAAATAACAAACATTGCTGGCAGCACGTCAACTCAGCCCAAGGACAAGTGTGCAGACCTTCTCCTTCCAGGACAGAAAATATATTGATTGCACTTTTTCCTTTTTTTCTTTTCTGGTTGTGAAGAAAGTTCTCAAAAATAAAAGATACTGCCAGAAAACATGTCTTATGATTAGATTTGAAAAAGGTATTGACCAAGATGACAGAGGTCAGTATTAAATAATGTCTTAACTGCTCATCTCATGTAGATCTACCCATATATTCGGCACTTTATTGTTTTAACCCCTTAATGACCAGCCTATTTTAGACCTTAATGACCAAGCTATTTTTTACGTTTTTGAATCGTCGCATTCCAAGAGCTATAACGTTTTTATTTTTGCGTCCACATAGCTGTATAAGGTCTTGTTTTTTGCGGGACAAGTTGTATCTTTTAATAGCACCATATTGGGGGACATATTATTTATTGATTAACTTTTATTAACTTTTTTTGGGGGGGGGGATAGAGAAAAATTTGAAATTTTGCCGCTCTTTTTTGCATCCTAAATCTACGCCGTTTACTGTGTAGTATAAATAACACAATAAGTTTATTCAGCGGGTTGTTACGATTGCAACGATACCAAATTTGTATAGTTTTTGTATGTTTTACTACTTTTACACAGTAAAAACGCTTTTTTTTCAAAATTATTTGTTTTTGTGTCTCCATATTTGAAGAGCAGTAACGTTTTTATTTTTTCGCCGATGAAGTTGTATGAGGGCTTTTTTTTTTGCAGGAAGACTTGTAGTTTTTATTGGTACCATTTTGGAGTAGATGCGACTTTTTGATCACTTTTGAATCAAATTTTTTTAAAGTCATGATTCACAGAAAACAGCAATTTTTCCGACGTTTTAAATTAAATTTTTTACAGCGTTCACCGTGCGGGTTAAGTAATGTAATAGATTTGTAGTCGGGGTCGTTACGGATGCGGCGATACCAAATATGTGTAACTTTTTAACTTTATTTAGTTTTTTTAATACTAAAGCAGTTTGTAAGTGGAAAAAGTGGGTTTTTCATATTTTTTTCACTTTTTTTTTAATTAACTTTATTAAACTTTTTTTTTCACTTTTTTACTAGTCCCACTTGGGGACTTCACTATGCGATGGTCCGATCACATTTATAATACACTGCAATACTTTTGTATTGCAGTGTATTACTGCCTGTCTGTTTAAAACGGACAGGCATCTGCTAGGTCATGCCTGCGGCATGATCTAGCAGGCATTCATTACTGGCAGACCTGGGAGCCTTTATTAGGCCCTCGGCTGCCATTGGAGGCACAGACACTTGGCGATCGTATCGCGGGGTGTCAGTGGGAGAGAGAGGGAGCTCCCTCCCTCTCTCCAAAACCACTCAGATGCGGTGCTCGCTATTGAGCGCCGCACCTGAGGGGTTAAACGGGTGAGATCGATACTGATATCGATCTCACCCGGCAGAGCAGGGACGCTCCCAGCCCTCAGCTGCCTCTGGCAGCTGAGAGCAGGGAGATTTGACAGCTCCCTGCTCTGTTTACTTATTCCGATGCCGCAACGTAAAAAGTCTATGGCATCGGAATAAGTCCCGTTAGTGACCGACGTAAAAAGACTATGGGCCGGTCACTAACGGGTTAATGAAAATCTGGTGCAAATCCACAATTTACAAAAACATTATGATCAAGATATTATCTAAAGATGTGCACATAATAAGTAATCATGGCACTGGCTAAAAATGACATTCTCTTAAACTGCACTTTTTTAGAGATTGTAAGTGAGTTCTTTAAATACCTCATTTGGAGTATCCATAGTGTTTATGACTCTTGGTTTATATCTTCTTTACATACAAATGTTTAAACTGAGGTAAATGTTTTTACAATAGAAGTTTTCACAGTTAGAGTAATACTGATTATAAATCAATATCCAGTATGGTCAATAAATTTTTTGTTACAGTGGATAAGAAAGAAAGAAATAATTGAAAAGAAACAAAGAAAAATAAAAGATCACACAAAGAATAAAAGACAAAATAAATAAATTCTTCTATAACACTCTTCTATTCTATTGAATTAGTTTATTATTACAAATACTTAAATACCTAATGAGCCTAATAAAAGGCATAGATTCTATTTTGGAATAAGAAGTTTTTAATTAAATACTCTGAATAAGTATGCAAGGAAGATAACAGTGCCCCCTGTACTGTAGGTTTCTCTACCATGTAAGTCAATGTCTGACCTTTTAAAAAGCCTTGAAGCATGATGGCTGTCTCTGCTGTTATTGGTAATCCAAGTTTAGTTTCAACACTCTTTAACGGCTCAGACTTTGACTTACATCATAGCCACTTACAGTTGACATTGGAGTAACAGTTTTCATTATTATGGAGGGGAGCTATATTGTATTACCTAATGACAATATGCATTCCAGATAAAAACAAGTGCTCATTAGTCACTTTTCCATATCAATAAATTTTGCATATAACAAAGAAACGGAATTGGGACTTTTTTTTTTGAGCAGGGGTTATACGAAAGCTAACATAATTAAGTAGAAAAGCAGTAGACCTACACTGCATGGACAAGTCTTCATGTTCACTCTTTGTTATTAGTGGGTTTGGACATTTCAGTCATGCAAATTTCTAAATGTTGTATAAGATCAAGCAAACATTTTGCAGCTTGAGCTCCTGACAATTTTAAGTCTGAAATTTCAATGGAATAGTGGAAGGCTTTGAATATACACATAGATCAGTCATGACATTAAAATCACTGATAGGTAAAGTGAATAATGTTGATCTTCTTGTTACAAAAGCATCTGTCAAAGTGTGCAAAATATTAGGCAGCAAGTGATCAGACAGTTATTGAAGTTGATGTGTTGGAAGCAGGAGGACAAATTGTGATGTCTAGACAACTAGGTTAGAAAATCTCAAAATTGGCAGGTCTTGTGGGACATTTAAAGTGGTTATTATCTACCAAAAGTTGCCCAGGGAAGGACAACCATTAAACCGGCATCAGGGTCTTAGGTAACTGTTGACGCAATCAGGTGGAAATATATTAGACTAAAGGTCAACGGACACCCTTCAGTCACTTATCCGGATCCCAATTAGTTATATCCATATATATCGGAGAGAAGTAAGGGACACGGAGACATGCTTTGTATACCCACAATCCTTCTATAGTTTATTGTTAGTATGCAGTTACGGTTATATCTCACAAATAGGGAGCTGGCTCGAATTTAGCCAATCATGAGTAAGACAAGGTTATCATGAGAAACTTACAGGGATTCAAGGTTAACACATGATTTCTCAGAAAGTCCCAGCATGAGTTACGTTTTACAGAGAAACAGATACTTCAAACTATAAAATGGATACTTTACACAAAATGGAGTGACAGAAACACACTTACAAAATGGAGTGACATAAATACACTTTACCCACTCTCCCATTTCCCACCTTTTGTTTATTTGTATCCAATCCAGGTACTTAAGAGGGGCTTATCCCCCTTGAGGACTTACCTAACCTTTTCATCTTCTTCCCTGGTTATGTTAGCAATATTCGTCCTTGTACCCATTTCTCTCATGGGGTATGTCTTATCAAAGGACCTAGGGTTGTGGGTAATCATTTTAACCTTTGCTGCAAGACATTGAAAACGTTTTGGCAGGCCCCATAATATGAGGCGCAGGAGCAAATATAGTGTGATACATAATAAAACAACCTGCAGAAGACCCTGGAGTAAACCCATTATCCATCCCCCAATACCCTTGAACCAGTTAGAGGGATTTAGCCATGACAACTAATCTGGCCACTCCAGGTTCCAATCATCTTTGGAACTTGATTTCCTGAACTCCTTTATTTGCTTAGCTTGATCTAAATCATGTTTGACCTGCATAATTCCAGAAGGCTCTATATAATGGCAACATGCTGGTGCAACTATTTGACACATACCCACTTGGGAGGCTGTGTAATAATCCAGTACTACCGTATGCTGGTTAGTTACTAATATTAATTGTCTAGTAAATGCAGAGGTTACATTCAAACATCAAACATGTAATCTGTAACATTGTCGAATATTTCAGAAAATGTTTATATATTATGTGCGTTCTTTACTGATAAGTCAACAAGTTTTATAGAAAAATCATACAGGTCCAAACAGTAGCTAATTTGCAATTTACAACTAGTAGTATCCCTTAACTTAAGTGCCATCACATTGACCCTTTTCCAATGACCCACCAATGGTCAAAAACATGCCTCACTGTTGGAAGAGGTACACTAACATTTGTCCCATTCATCTTTCAAATGTTCATTTAGGATAGAGGCATAGGGTGTCATCAGTCAGATGAGGACGACGATCCAGGCTCCTGCACCTGCTTGCAGTGCCTGTTGTGTATCCATGTCGGTTTTCCCTTGAGCTCTATTAAAGTGGCCACGGTAGGGCCCGTCAAACCTTGGCTTGAGGCTTTTCCTCATGTGTCTTTTGAGGACGACCCAATCTTCGGGTTGTATTGTGTGTCTGTGGAGTTAGGGTCTGGAATGCAAGAAAATGCACGTTAATGCACTTCTGTAAGGCCCAGGCATACTGGGTAAGGTCTCCATGCATTGCCTGTAACTGCTGTAAATGCTGAGGGAAGTACAAGCCTGTCTTGGGGACACTTCCAAACAAGATTTTATAGGGGCTAAGGCTCAACGTCCGGTTAGGCGTTTCCCGTACTGAGTACAAAGCAAGGGGTGGAACCTCAGTCCAGGGCTTCCCTGTTTCTTCCATTGCTTTTTATATCCTCAACTTCAAGGCACCATTCATTCTTTCTACCCTACCACTGCTCTGGGGGTGATAGGGAGTGTAGAAAGCCTGTTCTATCCTCACTGACCCCATGACCTCCTTCACAATTTTCTCCAGTAAAATGGGTTCCCCTGTCGCCCTCTATGGTTTCAGGGACCCCATATCTACACACAACTTCACAGCGAATTTTCTTGGTTATATTCTTAGGCCACCCTGAGAACAGGTCTACGCATACGAGCACATATTTATAAACACCTACCTTGAGTAGTTGTAAGTAGGCGATCTGCAGTCACAGGAATGGTTAATCTAGCTGGGTGCACTTTTCATAGGTAACTTTGCGGTTTGCTTAATTTGCTTATACCTTGCATACACCCGTGCGACAGGTGTGTCATCATTAAGTATAGAGACCTTGGAAGACATAACTTAGTCCCTACAACCCAGAGGCCATACTCTTTCAGGGCAGCCACATTCTCTTTCTATTGGTGCTTCTACACCTTGTCGACTTGCGCTTGGATACGTTTTAACACCTGGAAGTCCACTCCTGTCAATGGCAGGTGGGTGAATGTGCTAACTTCTCCTCCACCATCCAGGGGCAGCATTGCATCTGCTTTAGCAGCCTCATCAGCCTTTCTATTGCCCACTGCCTCGGGCGTGGTCTCCTTGGTGTGGGCTTGCACCTTTATTATGGCTACTTGGCTGGGTTCATAAAGGGCCTGTAATACTTTGTCTACTGCTCTTGCATTCCTAATTGGCTTACTCGATGATCCAACAAGTTACTACTAGGAACCAGGTGGGCCCATAATCGTGGGCGATGTCAAAAGCATACCTAGAGTCTGTGTAAATGTTGGCCGTCTTACCTTTTGCCAGGCAAGAAGAGGATATAGGCGCTTGTCATCTAAACGGGTTTAAGTGAGTAGCACTTCTGCCTTAAAAATGAAAAAGTTCCCTCTTGATCCAAAGTAGCAATGAGACTAGATCTACATACAAACAAGAATGCCATACGTTTACTGTACATAGGTGCTAAAAATTATTTTGTTCTAATAAATTATTTAAGCCTTTTTTTAAGTTATCTATTGTTACTGCTGTGACCAGCTCCTGAGGTAGACTATTTCACAGATTCACAGTTTTTATGGTAAAGAATGCCTGTCGCCCCTAGAGATTAAGCATTGTTTCCTCCAGATGGGGATTTTACATGGAACAGGTTTTTACCATTTTTTTGTACAGACCATTTGTATTGTTTTCAAGGCTAAATAAATGTAATTATTTTACTCTCTCTTCATAACTAATATTCACCATGCCCCTTATTAGTTTAGTTGATTTTCTTTGTATTTTTTTTCAAACTCCAGGGCATCCTTTCTTTGAACTGGTGCCCAGAACTGAAATGCATTTTCAAGATGCGGCCGTACAAAAGCTTTGTAAAGCGATATTAATATGTCGCTGTCCCGCGAGTTCATGCCTCCTTTAACCCCTTCCCGCTGCAGCCACTTTTGACCTTCCTGACAGAGCCTTATTTTTCTAATCTGACATGACTCACTTTATGTGGTAATAACTTTGGAATGCTTTTACCTATCCAAGCGATTCTGAGATTGTTCTCTTGTGACACATTTGGCTTTATTTTACTATTAACCCCTTAACGACGAGCGACGGATATATCCGTCGCAAGCAGGTGTTAGTTGCCACATAGTGACAGATATATCCATCGCTCTGATCGGGTGGATACTGCCAGCGTAACCACACGATCAGCGGCAGGAGCATGGCTGTTATACACAGCCTGGCTCCTGCCGCAACTGTCGGATTCGAAGCGCGCTCCGATTTCGGAAGTTTAACTCATTAGATGCCGCTGTCAAAAGTGACAGCGGCATCTAATGTGTTTGACAGAGGGAGGGAGCTCCCTCTATGAACCCATCGACGCCCCCGCAAAGAAATCGCGGGGCGCCGTCAGGTTTCCATGGCAGCCGGGGGCCTAACAAAGTCCCCCAGGTCTGCCTTCAGCATCTGTCTATTAGGCCATGCCAGAGATTGCCTGTCAGTTTTACACTGACAGGCAATAATGCTTTGATATTCTAAGTATACCAAGCATTATATGAGCGATCAGCAGATCGCATGGTGAAGTCCCCTAGTGGGACAAAAAAAATAAATGTTAAAGAGTTAAATAAATTTTATGGAAAAAAATATATATATATTACAGTAAAAGTTTAAAAAAAAGTAACACATGCATATATATGGTATCATCGCGATCGTAACGACTCAAACAATAAAGTTAACGCATTAATTAAACGGCTGGCTGAACGGCGTCCAAAAAAACACAAAAAACAATGGCAAAATTCATTTTTTTCTCCCATTCCCACCATAAAAAATTGAATAAAAGTTAATAAATAAGTCCCATATCCCCCAAAATACAACTAATGAAAACTACACCTTGTCCCGCAAAACACAAGCCCACATATGACCACAACGACGGGAATAAAAAAAAAAGTTACGGCTCTTGGAATGCGGCGATACAAAAACAAGTACATTTTTTTTAAGAGAGTTTTTGTTTTACATACGTAGGAAAACATAAAACCTCTACATATTTGGTATCCCCATAATCGTGCTGACCTATAGGATAAAGGTAACATGTTATTTATGCCGCATAGTGAACGGCATACATGTATAACATGAAAAACAATGCTGGAATAGCAGTTTATTTTTAATTCTTTCCTAAAATAAATTTAATAAAAGGTAATCAATATATTATATGCATCCAAAAATGATGCAATTGAAAAATACAACTCGTCCCATAAAAAACTAGCCCTTATACGACTATGTCAACGGAATAAAAAAAAAGTTACGACTCCTAGAATGCAACAGTAAAGAAACAAAAAATAATCCTTGGTCATTATTGCACAAAATGGCCTGGTCATTAAGTGGTTAAAATTTGCTCGATACATTTAGTATTTAATTGTGAAAAACACCAAAATTTAGCGAAGAATTGCAAAAATTATTTCCGAAATTGGGTTGTTCAATTGATCTAATTGTTGATCAGACAACTTTGGTAAGTGTAAGGCCTCATGCACACGACCGTAAAAACACCCGTTATTGCGGGTCGTTATTACGACCCGCAATAACGGGCTCATAGGCTTCTGTTAGCCACGGGTACCTTCCCGTTTGCTCACGGGAAGGTACCCGTGCCGTTAAAAAAGATAGAACATGCCCTATTTCATGCCGTAATAACGGCACGGGCATCCCATAGAAGTCTATGGGGCTCCCGTAATCATGGGTGGCTCCGTGTGTTCACCCGTGATTACGGGAGCGTTGCGAGGTGAGGCGAGGTCAGGGGACTACCCGGTCTGCAGGCCACAGCCCAGTGGCGTAACTACCGCCGGGACTACAATGAAAACTATGGCAGAGCGGGGAGGTATCTCCCCGCTCTGCCATAAACAAAATACATGTATCCCCTATCCTGTAAAAAATAAAAATAAAAGACGTTCACACTTACCGACAACTTCCTGCTTCTCCAGTCCGGTCTCCCGCCCGTTGCCTTGGTGACGCGTCCCTCTCGACATCCGGGCCGACGTCCTGGATGACGTTTCAGGCCATGTGACCGCTGCAGCCAATCACAGGTCAATCACAGGCTGCAGCGGTCACATGGACTGCCGCGTCATCCAGGGATGTCGGGCTGGATGTGAAGAGAGGGACGCGTCACCAAGACAACGGCCGGGTAAGTATGAATTTCTTTAACTTTTATTACAGAAAAGGCTGTCCCTTCTCTCTATCCTGCACTGATAGAGAGAAGGGGCTGCCGATTAGTGCAGTGCTATTTTGCTGCCAAAAACGTGCTCGTAAATACGGGTGGAATACGTGTGACACCGGACCCATATTTACGAGCACGGGTTCTTAAATACTGGTGCAAAACGGGTGGAATACGTGTGACACCGGACCCGTATTTACGCCAGTATTTACGGGTGTGAAAAAATACGGTCGTGTGCATGAGGCCTGTGGATGTCAAAAACAGCTGGGCTGTTTCTACAGTTTCTTTTGGGAGTAACTTTGGGAGTAACATCTTTGAGGTTATATTACTCACTATAGTAGTCAGCAAAAGTGTCTGCTATTTTTTGTGGGTCATAAATTCCTGAACCATCTGCTGTTTTAATGTATGATATTTTTTATTTGGCTGTCTGTTTTTTCACCCTATTCGCCAGCAAGTCTACTAGGTCTATGTCCGTGTGTAAAAATTCCACTTCATATGTTTCAAATTATTTTTATAGTAAAACAGGTTTAACTATTTCAATTTGGTCCTCAAATCTTTCACCATGTCCTTATGAGCTAACGAAGGGCTGCGTTTCATCAAACTTTCATACAAGTGGATTTGTGTTAAAATAGTGTCAATTTCCTTAGTCCTTTCCTTTTTGGCGCTGGCCGCTAACGGAATAAAAATACCTGTAATATATGCTTTATGGGTGCACCATAATAATTCTGGGGAAGATGCAGAAGGAGTATTGATGTAAATAAATTCTGTTAATTCCTGTTCAATGGAGGATTGGACCTTAGGAGATTTTAAAAGGTAAGCATTAAGTCTCCAAGGGGATCTGGGGGGTAAGTCATATTTGTTAGTTATTATCCCTATATTCTATGATAGCGAATACAGAAGTATACCTCTATCCACCAAAAACATGTCTATTCTAGAGTATACTTGGTGCGGGGAGGAAAATAAGGAATAGTCCCTCTCTGAGGCATGTTGGTACCTCCAAATATCACGGAGATTCTCCTCTAGTATTATGTCCCCTAAGTCAGAAGGCCATCTATTATTGTTCATCGATCGACTAAACGAGCACGAGAAACTACATTAAAATCTCCACATAAGATTAAACTACCTTGCTGTACAGTCTTAGCTTTTGCTGTAGTTTTTTTTTTTTAAATAAAAGAAAGTTGTCTAGAGTTAGGGGTGTATACAGAAACCACAGTAAAGGTAATAGCATTTAGTTCATAAACAAAAATCACATATCTACCCTTTGGATCTGTTATCATTTTAATAGGTTTGAACGCTACCACATTATTAATTGCTATTATTACCCCAACCTTGTTTTTATCTATGGAAGCTGAAAAAATGTGGGGGGATTTAGAGTGTTTAAGAAGATGTGTATCTTTTGTGCACATGTGTGATTCCTGGATACATAATACAATTGGATTTAACTGCGTCTTTCTAAAGCAAGGACTTTTTAAATGGGGAGTTCAATCCTTGGACATTAAATGATAGAAATTTGATTCCCATTGAAGGTACAAAAGTTATTTCACAAATATAATTTAAGTGTTATGAACACACGACAGTATAAAACAAATCAACTGATAAATGTTAAAACTATACCAATCCTGAGAGCAGTATAACCAATATCCCTGTTTCAGGAAAAAACAAAAGAGGCAAAAGTCAGTGGGAATTCCCGACCCTCCATGAAAAGGCTACAAAGTCGGGCCAAGGCAGAGAATCTCTCACTTATCTGAAGCTTTTTCATCTAAAAGCATTTAGGTAAAAAAACACTTTCAATCTCCAACCCTGTTTCTAGATTGGGTTACTTTTTCGGACTAGAGTGGAGTTATGATTTCTGGCCTGACATCTTTTCTGTGTTCAGACTGTTAGGAGGAGTCGAGATGAAACTCCAAGTTTGAAGGAGTTCTCTGGTGTCATCTAGAGAAAAGCAGACATTTTGGCTACCGTTTCTTGATATAATAATCTTACATAGTTACATAGTTTGTACGGTTGAAAAAAGACACATGTCCATCAAGTTCAACCAAGGGATGGGAAAGGGGAAGTAAAAAATTTCTACACATAGCAGTTAATATTTTTTTGTTCTAGGAAATTATCTAAGCCTTTTTTAAAGCCATCTACTGTCCCTGCTGCGACCAGCTCCTGCGGTAGGCTATTCCATAGATTCACAGTTCTCACAGTAAAGAAGCCTTGTCGCCTCTGCAGGTTGAACCTTTTTTTCTCCAGACGGATGACTGGGAATCCCCACTTGTATAAGATTCCCTTTTCTCTCAGAAGTTTGGTCATAGGTAGGTATTCCTCTCGATGCAGCATAGTAGCAGCGGATAAGTCTGGGTAAATCGATATGTCCTTACATTTTTTCTGTCTGGTCATGTCTTTGAGGGCTATCAAGAATTAATCTTTTTTTTTTTTTTTTTCAAAAACAGTCTTTATTAAAGATTATCAAAAGCATATAAAAACATTCTAAGTACATATAACATGTAACACTCACAAAGCATAAATGACTAGAGGATACAATAAAACATTCTCTAAAGTATGGAGCTGAGATAGTGCAAGGAAAAATGTTGTCATAGTATTAATAGTATTATGTCAGATGAACACTTTGAATAGAAACATACTGTAAATGTACAGAAAATCTCAATTCCAGTACGAAAAAGGGTTATAGGGTAAAGTAAAGGGAGAAATGGGGGGGGGGATCTAGTGTCTGGTCAGCTAGTCATACAATTCAGTTTTTAACAGGAATAAGTACAGAGCATATTATAGTCATTGTATAAATATAAAAAATATGCCATAGAACCCTAAATTAGTGGCGTAACTACCGCTGTAGCAGCCGTAGCGGCTGCTACGGGGCCCGCGGCATGAGGGGGGCCGTGTCGCCCGCTGGCAGGGGCCCCACCATGGCCGGAGGCTTCGCTAGCAGCCGCTATGGCTGCTACAGCGCGACGCCACGTAACACTACGGCAGAGCGGGGAGGTATTTTCCCGCTCTGCCATTAAACAAAAGACATGTATCCCCTATCCACAGGATGGGGGATACATGTGTAATCGTTGGCATTGATAGGGAGAACGGGGGACTGAAAGTCCCCTGAAGTTCTCCATCACAAACCTCGGACTTCTGTGTCGGCAGCTCCGTAGAAATGAATGGAGCGCTGGTCGCGCTTGTGCGCATGCATGACCAGCGCTCCTTTCATTTTTATTGAGCTGCACAGACTCCGGAAGTCAGAGGTTAGTCATGGAGAACTTCGGGAGACTTTCGGTCCCCCGTTCTCCCTATCGCTGCAAGCGAACACACATGTATCCCCCATCCTGTGGATAGGGGATACATGTCTTTTGTAGGACACACTATAGGTCAAATTTTTTTGGGGGGTTGGGGCTGTATGGCGTTACCTACAGGGGGCTGTATGGCGTTACCTACAGTGGGGGCTGTATGGCGTTACCTAAAGGGGGGCTGTATGGCGTTACCTACAGGGGGGTGTCTTATGGTGTTATCTACAGGGGGGCTGTATGGCGATATCTACAGGGGGGATGTAGGGCGTTATCTACAGGGGATATATGGCGTTATCTACAGGGGGGCTGTATTACGTTATCTACAGGGGGGGCTGTAAAAAAAGGCACTATCTACAAGGGGGGTTGTGTGACACCCAGGGGAGGGAGGCCCCAGTCAAAAGTTTGCTATGGGGCCCAGTCCTTCCTAGTTACGCCCTTGCCCTAAATATTCTATACCCAATGTAAGGAGGTGCTATAAGGAAAACAAATCTATTTGTCATCAGCTATGGTGTCAGTTAGTCTAGACATCAGTGAAGAGTGCAATTTACAAATAGAGATGAGCGTACCAGGACAACCGAACACGGTTTCGGTCCGAACATCGGGAAAAGTTCGGATTGCAGGGAATCCGAACTTCACCGGGTTCGGCCGAACCCGTTTTGACCGAACCCGGCTACATTTTTGCGCCTGCCACATGTTAGATGTAAAATGGAGGATTTCACAATATCACCTGACATCAGGCTACCCCATAATGCCTTGCAAACGGCTCTCCCAGCCAATCGGGAGGCAGCATAGGGGCGGGCTCAAGCCTGCAATAAAAGTCTATGCACGGAGCTCAGCGGCCATTTTAGAGACAGGAGCTGTAGGGATAGCATCTCTGTGCAGTAAGGGAAAGCTTTAGGAATCTAAAAGGCAGGAATCCAGCAATCGAAGGGGCTCATCCACTACTCACTACTCAGCCAGTGTATGAATACGCTTTTATAAGGGGCTCATCCCCGTTGCATCCAACTTGCAATACAGGCAGGCTTTGTAGTACTACAACGCCCAGCATTCCCTGAGTGCACCGCGGCGTGGCTGATAGAAATTCTCATTCATTGCCATTTGCCAAGCCAGTGTCAGTGTGTGAATACGCTTTTAGAAGGGGCTCATCAACCGGCCGTTAACATAACAAACAAATAACAATCCAACTTGCAATACAGGCAGCCTTTGTAGTAGACGTAGTAGTACTACAACGCCCAGCATTCCCTGAGTGCACCGCGGCGTGGCTGATAGAAATTCTCATTCATTGCCATTTGCCAAGCCAGTGTCAGTGTGTGAATACGCTTTTAGAAGGGGCTCAACCCCGGCCGTTAACATAACAAACAAATAACAATCCAACTTGCAATACTGGCAGCCTTTGTAGTAGATGTAGTACTACAACGCCCAGCATTCCCTGAGTGCACAGCGGCGTGGCTGATAGAAATTCTCATTCATTGCCATTTGCCAAGCCAGTGTCAGTGTGTGAATACGCTTTTAGAAGGGGCTCATCCCCGGCCGTTAACATAACAAACAAATAACTATCCAACTTGCAATACAGGCAGCCTTTGTAGTAGACGTAGTACTACAACGCCCAGCATTCCCTGAGTGCACCGCGGCGTGTCTGATAGAAATTCTCATTCATTGCCATTTGCCAAGCCAGTGTCAGGGTGTCAATACGCTTTTAGAAGGGGCTCATCCCCGGCCGTTAACATAACAAACAAATATCAATCCAACTTGCAATACAGGCAGCCTTTGTAGTAGACGTAGTAGTACTATAACGCCCAGCATTCCCTGAGTGCACAGCGGCGTGTCTGATAGAAATTCTCATTCATTGCCATTTGCCAAGCCAGTGTCAGTGTGTGAATACGCTTTTAGAAGGGGCTCATCCCCGGCCGTTAACATAACAAACAAATATCAATCCAACTTACAATACAGGCAGCCTTTGTAGTAGACGTAGTACTACAACGCCCAGCATTCCCTGAGTGCACCGTGGCGTGTCTGATAGAAATTCTCATTCATTGCCATTTGCCAAGCCAGTGTGTGAATACGCTTTTAGAAGGGGTTCATCCCCGGGGTTTTGATTCAACGTGCTGCAATCCAGCAGTGAAATGTCTGGTAAAAAAAAGGTTGTGAAAAAACGGGGTAGAGGAAAAAACACCCATGCCGTCTCCTCTTCCAGTCCAAATGTTGGATCTGTTGGTGCCAGACCCAGTACCAGCATTTGTGGTACAAGACATGTGCCCAGTTCCACTAGTAGCAGCAGCCATGTGCCTGCTGGTAGTAGTAGCAGTATCAGCAAGCCAGACTTGTCCATCTCCTCCGGTGGGCGGGTTACTTTAGACAATACGGCCATTGTGGACTGGTTGGCTGGCTCGCGGTCATCTCAGCAGGAAGACTCTGACGATCTGGCTTCAAGCCAGGTTTCGTTGGATTCCAGATCCTCTACAGTTCCTTGGCACAGTTACAGTAGTAATATGGGTATTTCTAGCATTTCCATTCCATCATCTATGTCTTCACTCCCCCTTCCTAGCGGGAAGCCATCTTTCCTGACAGTCCTAAGAGACATCTCCTCGGGTGCGAAGGAAGATACTGAACAACATAGTGATGATGATTTGTTGTCCGCGAGTCAGCCAACGGAGTGTGTTGCGGCGGTGGTGGAGGTGGAAGCGGTGTCCGAGACGCATAGCTGTGGTAGTGGGGGTGTTGGTGGTGGTAGCCGTGGTGGCAGACGCAGTAATGAGGGGGAGCATGGAGCCTGCCATGATGTCATATCACATTCACAACACAGTGACAGAAGTGGCGGGGATGATGAGGAGGGCTATGATGATGATGTTGTTTTAGACAGGACGTGGGAACCAGGTGACGAGGTGATGACGGCGTCAGAGGAGGAGGGTACTAGTGGCGGCACTGGCAGTGATAAACAGCCAAGCCGAGGTAGGGGCAGAAGTCAATCTGCAAAACATTGCAGCGGTAGGGTCAGCTCAGGAGCCGGTGACGGCGACACTGATGCTGGTGTAGGCTCCCGAAAAAAGCCTGCCAGACAAGGGGCAAGCTCGGGTGGTGGTGGACGTGGTACTACCTCTTTACGGTATTCTGCCGTGTGGCAATTTTTCTGTACCTTCTCGGAGGACGAAAACATGGCACAGTGCCGTATCTGCAAGCAGAAAGTAAGGCGTGGGCAGGGCAGCAACGTAGGAACTACCGCTCTACGTAAACACATGGAGCGGCATCACAAGGCCATGTGGGACAATCGACATGCCCCACCATCATCGTGTACATCTAATGAAGACCCCTCTGCCGCTGCTGCTGCTGCTCCGAGTCCCTGTCATCTAAGTAGTAGCCAGGCCTTATCCACCATGTCGTTGTCATCATCACTGTCATCTAGTGATCCTCCTACGTCCCGTCAGTTATCCATTACGGAATCATTGTCCAATAAGCAACAATATATACCCAGTCATCCACTTGTCGTGCGGCTTAATTCACACCTGGCTAAGTTGTTGGTGGTGCAGTCGCTGCCGTACCACCTGGTCGACTGCGCCGGCTTCAAGCAATTGATGGCATGCGGTTAGCCTAGGTGGCGAATACCTAGCCAACATTACTTCTCCAAAACAGCTGTCCCTGCCTTGCACAAGCACGTGGAGGAAAAGGTGTGCCAGTCCTTGCAATTATCCGTGTGCAGCAGGGTACATGCCACCGTCGACATGTGAAGCAGCAACTATGGGCAGGGACAGTACATGTCTTTCATGGCCCACTGGGTCAATATTTTGCAGTCCGATGCACCACCGCAGCAATGCCAGGCATTACCACCTCCACGCTTGTATCTTTCTGGTTCAACTCCGGACACCAGGCACCTACCATCCTCCTCCGCCTACTCCTCCTCCTCCTCCTTGCCCTCCTCAATGGAGGTCTTCCCGTCCCCGACAGGACACAGCGTATCTTCCAATCCTCCTCCCTCCTCTTTTCATAGGTGCAAGGTGAAGCGCCACAACGCTGTCTTACACCTGCTAAGCCTGGGCGAGAAAAGCCACACAGGGCAGGAGCTGCTTCTGTGCATCAAGGAGGAAATCGCACGCGGGCTGTCTCCTCTGAAACTCACACTGGGCAATGTTGTCTCTGATAACGGGAAGAACGTTGTGGCTGCACTGCGTCTAGGTCACCTGACACACGCTCCTTGCATGGCACATGTGATCAATCTGGTCATAACACGCTTCTAAAAGTCATATGTTGGTTTGAAGGGTGTGCTGGTCATGTCCAGGAGGGTTTGCGTACGCTTTAGACTTTCGTATGCATTTAAGCACGCCCTCCTGGACTTGCAGCGTCAAAACAATCTCCCAGAATACAGCCTGATTTGCGACGTTCCAACACGCTGGAATTCCACCCTGCACATGTTGGACAGTCTGTACGAACAGCGGAAAGCCATGAATGATTTCCTGATGCAGCAGACGGGCAGCGTTTGGAGCCAGTGTAATTTTGAGCTCAGGCACTGGCAGCTGGTTAGAGACGCATGTCGCGTTTTGAGGCCCTTTGAAGAGGCCACACGATTTGTGAGCCGTGACGCTAGCGGAATGAACGATGTTATGCCGCTGATATTCATTATGGAGCAAACGCTCACAGCGATGATTCAGCAAAAGATGGAGGAAGGATCACATCTGGCTATGGATGTTGAGGAGGAGGAGGAGGAGGAGGATGAGGATGAGGAAACAGGACCTGAAGAGGAGCTGGATTTGGAGATGGAATCACAGGAAGGGATAGGGGACGAGGCAGCCGCACAACATGACAGTGATGGTGATGACGAGTCTGACAACGACCTTGATGATGGACAACCATGGCAGTATGGGGCGGAGATGGAACCAACCGGGCCCTCTGAAACGCTGGCCAGGATGGCGAGCTGTATGCTTCGTTACTTGCGCGCTGACTGTCGTATTGTTAGCATGAAGCAAAGAGATGAGTACTGGATAGCCACACTTTTAGACCCTCGGTATAAAGCCAGAATGGGGGAGTTTTTTGCGCCTTCCGAGAGGGAGGCAAAATTGGCTTATTATCGAGAGAAGCTATGCAGCCAGCTTGTCACGGCTTTCAAACGGCAAACACCTGCTGCAAGCATGTCTGACCTGGGGGCCACTCTCCACTCCCCACTGTCTCATCGTTCCACCGCCTCTGGCAGAGCTACCTCTGCAATAGGCGGCAGCAGCGGCAGCAGCAGCAGCCAATTCCGTTTGGAAAATATGATGACAACATTTTTACATCCAATACCCCGACCTGACACACATCGTAGTCACCAAAGGGATGTTCACCGTCACCAGGTGCAGCACCTAAACAACCACGTTCACTCGTACCTGGACTGTGCCCTTTCTCCGTCAGAAATGCTGATCCCAGACCCCATGGACTTCTGTGTCAGCAGATTGGATCATTGGCAAGAACTGGCCCAGTTTGCCATGGGTGTACTGTCTTGTCCACCCTCCAGTGTAGCGTCAGAGAGGGTACTCAGCGCTGCAGGGGGCTTCGTCACCCCTAAGCGAACAAGATTGTCCGCCAACAGCTTGGAAAATCTCAAGTTTCTGAAAATGAATCATGCGTGGATCGGTGAGGATTTTAAAACCCCTGTGCCTGATGCCACTGATTAGATCTGACATGGCTGCTGCTGCCGCTGCCGCCTGCTACTGCCGCCTGCTACTACGGGATTCTGTCCTGTTCACTCTTTTTTTAATGTGCCGCTGTTGGTGCTGCTACTACTACTTCTACCACCAATCCACCCCCAGTGCTGTCTGTTACAAGCAGGCCTGCCCCACCACAGGGCTTTGTCCTGTGACTGTCCAGTCTCTTTTTTTAATGTGCTGCTACTACTACTACTACTACTACTACTACTACTACTACTACTACTACTACCACCCTTGCTGTCCGTTGGCTACCTCTACTACCACCAATACACCTCCACTGCCGTCTGCTACAAGCAGGCCTGGTTGGCTTGTGAAAAGCCATTGCTTTTTGCTTTTACATCCATGTATGGATGAACCCCGGCAGGCATCTGCCAATAAAAAGGGTACATTTTTGGAGGGCTTGCACTCAAAAGCCATTGCTTGTTGCTTTTACATTACACCCATTTATGGATGAACCCCGGCAAGCATCTGCCAATAAAAAGGGTACATTTCTGGAGGGCTTGTGAAAAGCCATTGCTTGTTGCTTTTACATTACATCCATGTATGGATGAACCCCGGCAGGCATCTGCCAATACAAAGGGTACATTTTTGGAGGGCTTGTCAAAAGCCATTGCTTGTTGCTTTTACATCCATGTATGGATGAACCCCGGCAGGCATCTGCCAATAAAAAGGGTATATTTTTGCAAGGCTTGTGAAAAGCCATTGCTTGTTGCTTTTACATCCATGTATGGATGAACCCCGGCTGGCATCTGCCAATAAAAAGGGTAAATTTTTTGAGGGCTTGTCAAAAGCCATTGCTTGTTGCTTTTACATCCATGTATGGATGAACCCCGGCAGGCATCTGCCAATAAAAAGGGTAAATTTTTTGAGGGCTTGTCAAAAGCCATTGCTTGTTGCTTTTACATCCATGTATGGATGAACCCCGGCAGGCATCTGCCAATAAAAAGGGTACATTTTTGGAGGGCTTGCACTCAAAAGCCATTGCTTGTTGCTTTTACATCCATGTATGGATGAACCCCGGCAGGCATCTGCCAATAAAAAGGGTACATTTTTGGAGGGCTTGCACTCAAAAGCCATTGCTTGTTGCTTTTACATCCATGTATGGATGAACCCCGTCAGGCATCTGCCAATAAAAAGGGTAAATTTTTGGAGGGCTTGTGAAAAGCCATTGCTTGTTGCTTTTACATCCATGTATGGATGAACCCCGGCAGGCATTTGCCACCATAAAGGGTAAATTTTTTGAGGGCTTGTCAAAAGCCATTGCTTGTTGCTTTTACATCCATGTATGGATGAACCCCGGCAGGCATCTGCCACCGTAAAGGGTAGATTTTTTTGAGGGCTTGTCAAAAGCCATTGCTTCTTCTTTTACCACCTTATATGTATGAACCCTGGCAAGCATCTGCCGCCAAAAATAGTTAATTTTTGTACCTTTTTTAACAATGCATTAAGCATACAACATGCACAAGTGCAGTGGTTTCTGTTAGTTATCACCGTGTCCCATCCGTTTTCCTATAGCCATACATGCTGGCGTAACTTTGACACTAACTTTGCCTTAAAGACAGCTCAAAAGTACTTGGATACACTCATGGGTGTCCTAAGAGTGTTATACAGGGCTTCTAGGGCTTTTAAACAGTGTTATACACAATTTTTAGGGGCTTTCTTGTATTACTAGTTCGTTCAGAATCAAACTTTTGATGACCTAACTCCATGACCTAATAGTACGTTTCGGGAGTAAGCCATTTCGGCCGTCCTCCCGACACATGCAGGAGCTGTGACAGCTGCTGTCTCATAAAGCAGCTGCCGCAGCTCCTACAGCGGGGACCGATCGCTGTGTCCCCGCTGATTAACCCCTGAAAAGCTGTGTTCAATAGTGATCACGGCTTTTTAGGGGTTAAGCTACAGTCGCCAGCCTGCTATACGATAGCGGCTGGCGATGGTGACTATGGCAACTGGACACCAAACAATGGCGTCCGGCTATACCATCGACGGAAGCCTAGTGGGTCCTGACGAAGTCTGTTGCTTGCTGTCAGTGAGTAGCTGACAGCTCTAATACACTGCACTACGCATGTAGTGCAGTGTATTAGAATAGCGATCAGGGCCTCATGCCCTCAAGTCCCCTAATGGGACAAAGTAATAAAGTAAAAAAAAAAGTTTAAAAAAGATGTGTAAAAATAAGAAAATAAAAGATTTAAAAGTAATAAAAGTAAAAATCCCCCTTTTCCCTTATCAGTCCTTTATTATTAATAAAAATATATAAACAAACAAATAAACGATACATAATTGGTATCGCCGCGTCCGTAACGGCCTGAGCTACAAAATTATTTCGTTATTTATGCCGCGCGGTGAACGCCGTAAAAGAAAATAATAATAAACCGTACCAGAATCACAATTGTTTGGTCACTTCACCTCCCAAAAAATGGAATAAAAAGAGATCAAAAAGTCGCATGTACCTAAAAATGGTACTGATGGAAACTACAGTTCGTTACGCAAAAAATAAGTCCTTGCACGGCTTTATTGATGGAAAAATAAAAAAAGTTATGGCTCTTAGAATAAGGTAACGCAAAAAGTAAATTATTTTTTACAAAACATATTTTATTATGCAAACGCCATAAGACATAAAAAACCTATAATCGTATCGCCCCACAGAATAAAGTGAATATGTCATTTATAGCGCACGGTGAATGCTGTAAAAAAAAATAGAATAAAAAAACAATAGTAGAATTGCTGTCACTTAAAAATAGAATAAAAACTGATCAAAAAGTTGCATGCACCCCATGAAAACTACAATGAATTCCACAAGGTCTCTAGTTTCCAAAATGAGGTCACTTCACTTTTGGGGGGTTTCCACTGTTTTTGCACCACAAGACCTCTTCAAACCGGACATGGTGCCTAATAAAAAGGAGGGCTCATAATCCACTAGGTGCTCCTTTGTTTCGGAAGCCGGTGCTTCAGTCCATTACCGCACTAGGGCCACATGTGGGATATTTCTCAAAACTGCAGAATCTGGGCAATAACTATTAAGTTGCGTTTCTCTGGTAAAACCTTTTGTGTTATAAAAAAGTATGGTATAAAAAGGATTTTCTGACAAAAAATTTTTTACATTTCACCTCTACTGTGCTCTAAATTCCCGTGAAACACCTAAAGGGTTCATAAACTTTCTAAATGCTGTTGTGAATACTTTGAGGGGTCTAGTTTCTAAAATGGGGTGTTTCATAGGGGTTTCTAATATATAGGCCCCTCAAAGCAACTTCAGAACTGAACTGGAACCTAAAAAAATAAATAAATTAGGCAATACTTCGCTTCTTACATTATACTGATAATGAGCAGTGCCCACCCCGAGATGACCCAGATTTTGACCGTTTGTATAAATGGAGACCCCTATTAGACCGTTGCAGTGCCCGGTTTTCCCAAGCATACACCCCCTGGAATTGTATTTCTATTGATGAGTCCTTGGTAGATTTTAAAGGGAGGGTTCAATTCCGCCAGTACCTGCCGGGTAAGAGGGCAAGGTATGGCATGAAGATGTATAAGCTATGTGAGAGTGCATGAGGCTATACCTTCAAATTTAGGATATATGAAGGGAAGGACACCAGTATTTAGCCCTCAGAATGCCCCTCCCCCCCCTTACTGGGAGTTAATGCAAAAATTGTGTGGGATTTGGTGCACCCACTGCTGGACCAGGGTTACCACCTCTACCTGGATAATTTTTTATACCAGCGTCCCACTCTTCAACTGCCTCGCTTCCAGAAGTCCTGCGGCATGCGGCACTGCTAGAAGAAATCTGACAGGCCTCCCTAAGACTCTGCTTGTGCAAACACTCAGAAGGGGTCAGAGCAGGGCACAATCTGGCAGCAATATATTGTGTGTCAAGTACAAGACGAGAGATGTCACACCAGTATCCATGTACCTGTACGAGGTACCAGTACAGAGACCCCCAAACCAGACTGCACCCTGGACTACAATAGGTACATGGGAGGGGTGGACTTGTCAGATCAAGTCCTGAAGCCCTACAGCGCCATGTGGTGTGGTATAAGAAGCTGGCCGGGCACATCATAAAGATTGCATTGTACAACACGTACGTGCTACATCGATGTACAGGCCAGACGGGAACTTTCCTGGAATTTCAAGAGGTTATCAAGAAACTAATTTTTAGGGACCAAGAAGGGGGGTCACCCAGTACTTCTGGAGACGAGGCCACACGCATCGTACCAGGGCAACACTTTCCAGGAGAAGTTCCCCAAACTGGCAAGGAAGGAAAAAGTCAAAAGAGGTACAAAGTCTGCTATAAGAGGGGGATAAGGAAGGACACAATATATCAATGTGACACGTGTCCCGAAAAACTAAGGCTCCGTATGAAAGAGTGCTTCAAAATTTATCATACATCCCTTTGATTTTTAATCTACCCCAGTTTTACTTACCCTGATCACTCCGCACATCTTATCCCCCCTCATCTTTCCCTTCTGAGCCCTGCTGCGTGCCCAGGCAGCTGATAACAGCCAAATTGAGGGTATTGGCGTACCCGTGAGAACTCACATTACAGTTTATGGGGTGTATGTCTCCAGTCAAAATGCTCACTACACCTCTAGATGAATGCCTCAATGGTGTAGTTTTTAAAACGGGGTCACTTCTTGGGGGTTTCAACTGTACTGGTACCTCAGGGGCTTCTGCATACATGACTTCGCACCCAAAAAATCCCCAGTAGGCCAAATGGTGGTCCTTTCCTTCTGAGCCCTCCCATGGGCCCAAACGGCAGTTTATCACCACAAATGGGGTATTGCCGCACTAAGGACCAATTGGGCAACAAAATGGGGTATTTTGTTCCCTGTGAAAATAAGAAATTTTGATAAAAATGACATCTTATTGGAAAAAAATTTCATTTTTTTAATTTCACAGCCCAATTCAAATAGGTGCTGTGAAAAAACTCTGTGGTTAAAATGATAACAACAACCATAAATGAATTCCTTGAGGGGTGTAGTTTCCAAAATGGGGTCATTTGTGGTTGGTTTCTATTGCTTTGATACCTCTGGGGCTCTGCAAATGCGACATGGCACCCGAAAGCCAATCCAGCAAAATCTGGACTCCAAAGAACAAATAGCGCTCCTTTCTTTCTGAGCCCTCCCATGGGCCCAAACGGCAGTTTACCACCACAAATGGGGTATTGCCGCACTCAGGACAAATTTGGCAACAAAATTGAGTATTTTATTTCTTGTGAAAATAAGAAATTTTGAGCTAAAACTACATATTATTGGAAAAAAAAAATGTTTTTTAAATTCCCAGCCCAATTCAAATAAGTTCTGTGAAGAAACTATGGGGTCTAAATAGTCACATTACCCATAAATGAATTGTTTGAAAGGTGTAGTTTCCAAAATGGAGTCACTTCTGGTGGGTTTCCATTGCTTTGATACCTCTGGGGCTCTGCAAATGCGACATGGCACCCGAAAACCAATCCAGCAAAATCTGGACTCCAACAAACACATAGCGCTCCTTTCATTCTGAGCCCTCCCATGGGCCCAAACGGCAGTTTATCACCACAAATGGGTATTGCCGCACTCAGGACAAATTGTGTGGTCAAAATAATAACAACAACCATAAATGAATTCCTTGAGGGGAGTAGTTTCCAAAATGGGGTCACTTTTGGGGGATTCCTACTGTTTTGGCACCTCAACACCTCTTCAAACTTGGCATGCTGCCTAAAATATATTCTAATATAAAAGAGGCCTCAAAATGCACTAGGTGCTTCTTTGCTTCTAGGGCTTGTGTTTTAGTCCACGAGCGCACTAGAGCCACATGTGGGACATTTCTAAAAACTGCAGAATCTGGACAATACATATTTAGTAGTGTTTCTCTGGTAAAACCTTCTTTGTTACACAAAAAAATTGAATAAAATTGAAATTCAGCAAGAAAAATGAAATTTGCAAATTTCACCTCCACGTTGCTTTAATTCCTGTGAAATGCCTGAAGGGTTAAAAAACTTTCTAAATGCTGATTTGAATACTTTGAGGGGTCTAGTTTTTAAAATGGAGTGTTTTATTGGGGTTTCTAATACATAGGCCCCTCAAAGCCACTTCAGAACTGAACAGGTACCTTAAAAAAAAGGCTTTTGAAATTTTCTTAAAAAAAAAGAGAAATTGCTGTTTATGTTCTAAGCCTTGTAACGTCCAATAAAAATAAAAATAATAATGTTCAAAAAATGATGCCAATCTAAAGTAGACATATGGGAAATGTGAACTAGTAACTATTTTTGGTGGTATAACCGTCTGTTTTACAAGCAGATGCATTTAAATTCTGAAAAATGCTATTTTTTCTAAATGTTCTCAAAATGTTGCAATTTTTCACCTATAAACACTGAATATATCGACCAAATTTTACCACGAACATGAAGCCAAAAGTGTCACAAGAAAACAGTCTCAGAATCGCTTGGATATGTTTAAGCATTCCGACGTTATTACCACATAAAGTGAAATATGTGAGACTTGAAAAATGGGCTCTGAGCCTTAAGGCCCAAACTAGGCTGCGTCCTTAAAGAGGCTCTGTCACCAGATTCTCAAATCCCTATCTCCTATTGCATGTGATCGGTGCTGCAATGTAGATAACAGTAACGTTGTTTTTTTTTTTTAATAAACCTTCATTTTTGGCCAAGTTATTAGCTATTTTATATATATGCAAATGAGCTTTGAAATGGACAACTGGGCGTTTTTTTTCCCGTTATGTCCAACTGGGCGTGTATTCTGTTTTTAACTGGGCGTGTTTATGTGTATGACGCTGACCAATCCGTGACCAGTCAGCGTCATACACTCCTCTCCATTCATTTACAAGCAGCACAGCGTTCTTACTAGAACGATGTGCAGCCACATACACAAGTGTCCTGATAATGAATACACATGAAATCCAGCCTGGACGTCATGTGTACTCAGAATCCTGACACTTCTGACTCTTTTCTGTGAGATTGCAGCAAGCCACTCGTAATCTCACGAGATTACGGAGGTAAACGAGATTTCGTTTCTCTTGCTGGAAATCTCAGAGAAAAGAGTCAGAAGTGTCAGGATTCTCAATACACATGACGTCCAAGCTGGATGGTCATGTGTATTCATTATCAGGACACTTGATTAACGTTAATCTAGTGTCCTGATAATGAATACACATGACCATCCAGCCTGGACGTCATGTGTATTGAGAATCCTGACACTTCTGACTCGCAAGAGAAACAAAATCTCGTTTACCTCCGTAATCTCGCGAGATTACGAGTGGCTTGCTGTAATCTCAAAGAAAAGAGTCAGAAGTGTCAGGATTCTGAGTACACATGACGTCCAGGCTGGATTTCATGTATATTCATTATCAGGACACTTGTGTATGTGGCTGCACATCGTTCTAGTAAGAACGCTGTGCTGCTTGTAAATGAATGGAGAGGAGTGTATGACGGTGACTGGTCACGGATTGGTCAGCGTCATACACATAAAACGCCCAGTTAAAAACACAATACACGCCCAGTTGGACATAACGAAAAAAAACGCCCAGTTGTCCATTTCAAAGCTCATTTGCATATATATAAAATAGCTCATAACTTGGCCAAAAATTAACGTTTTTTAAAAAAAAACGTTACTGTTATCTACATTGCAGCGCCGATCACATGCAATAGGAGATAGGGATTTGAGAATCTGGTGACAGGGCCTCTTTAAGGGGTTAAGGGCCTCAAAAAGATTATAAAATAATTCCACAATTCTGATCTTATAAACGTGTAGAAGATCTGTGATATGTAGTTTGTACGCGCTTAATGGGTTAACATTAGGTTGGTTCATTCATAAAATGCAAATCAATGCTGTTTTGTATTTTTCAAGAGAAAGAGCAGAAATATAACATTCATATATTATCATAACATTATTTTCTATATTGATACATGTTTACAGTGACAAAATTCACAAACAACACAACACAAGTAATGTTCTATTATTTCTCTGCTAAAAAAAAGTCTTAGATCTCATAGTAAAGACTGTACTATTTTCTGATGAACTCACACATCTCCATAATCCCATAAGTATGTTTTCCTGCTTCCCCTAATAATTCCATAATCCATTAAGGAAACCCAATGGGAAACTAAACTAAAGGGAATTTAGAGTACCATTAGCTTTTCAGGTTTGCATTAAGAAATGCTCCAAATGTATGTTTTATATATTTAAATATATATGAGTGGTTTTGGTTTTAGTCTCTTGCTAGGGAGTTAAGCTATTACTGATTGTATTACATCAATACATATAACTCCCACTCCACTACTACTAAAAAAAATCTATGAGTGCTTGACATGTCGAAAACCTGTTTTAGACAAATGCTTTCTATCAAATTAGCAAGTTTTGAAAGTAGTAGGTTGAAAAGTCATATCTACAGTGACTCCAAGCCTTCACTTTCCAATAGAACAAAACACATAAGGTACACCAGTGTGCCCTAAGCAGGAAAGGGATTTGCTCCTAGCTCTGTACTGACTGTGTATTTACTAATTTCCGATCTACCTAATCTGTCATGATATAATGTATTGTAAATATTAAATACCATTTATACCTAAACTATAATTGCCTGCAAATAGAAGTCATTGAGTTATCTTCTTATGTCAAGCTTTTAACCCGTTAGTGACCGGCCCATAGTGTTTCTACGTCGGTCACTAACGGGCCTTATTCTGATGCAATAGACGCTGCATCGGAATAAGTAAACAGAGAAGGGAGCTGTCAAGTCTCCCTGCTCTCAGCTGCCAGAGGTAGAGATCGGGTGCCGGGTGAGATCGATATTAGTATCGATCTCACCCGTTTAACCCCTCAGATGCGGTGCACAATAGCATGCGCCGCATCTGAGTTGTTACGGAGAGAGGGAGGGAGCTCCCTCTCATCCCACTGACACCCGGCGATAAGATCGCCGAGTGTCTGTGTCTCCGATGGCAGCCGGGAGCCTAATAAAGGCCCCCAGGTCTGCCTGTAGTGAATGCCTGCTAGGTCATGCCGGAGGCATGAGCTAGCAGATGCCTGTCCGTTTTAAACGGACAGGCATGATACACTGCAATACAGAAGTATTGTAGTGTATTATAATAGCAAGCGGAGAATCGCATATTAAAGTCCCCTAGTGGGACTAGTAAAAAAGTAAAAAAAAAAGTTTAATAAAGTTAATAAAAAAGAAATAAATAAATAAAAATAAATAAATAATTTTTTCCCCTTACAAAATGCGTTACTATTAAAAGACCAAAATAAAGTAAAAAAGTTAGGCATATTTGGTATCGCCGCGTCCGTAACGACCCCAACTATAAATCTATTACATTATTTAACCCGCACGGTGAACGACGTAAAAAATGAAATAAAAAACTATGGAATCCTGTGAATCCTGACTTAAATTTTTTTTAATAAAAAGTGATCAAAAAGTCGCATCTACTCCAAACTGGTACCAATAAAAACTACAAGTCTTCCCACAAAAGGAAAGCCCTCATACAACTGCATCGGGGAAACAATAAAAAAGTTATCGCTCTTCAAATATAGAGACACAAAAACAAATAATTTTGAAAAAAAGGGTTTTTACTTTGTAAAAGTAGTAAAACATACAAAAACTACACAAATTTGGTATTGTTGTAATCGTAACAACCCGCTGAATAAAGTTATTGTGTTATTTATACCACACGGTAAACGGCGTAGATTTAGGACGTGAAACAGAGTGGAGAAATTTCAGTTTTTTTTCTATTCCCCCCAAAAAAAGTTAATAAAAGTTAATCAATAAATAATATGTACCCCAAAATGGTGCTATTAAAAAAATACAACTTGTTCCACAAAAAACAAGACCTTATACAGCTATGTTGACGCAAAAATTAAAAAGTTATAGCTCTTGGAATGCGATGATGGAAAAACGTAAAAAATGGCTTGGTCATTAAGGTTTAAAATAGGCTGGTCATTAAGGGGTTAAAGGATTGGTCCAGTTTCATAAAAGTTATAGTTGTATAAAGAAAAGTTATTTAATTTTCCAGTATACTTTCTGTTTCATTTTCTCACGGTTTTCAATATCTGAGCTTGCCGTCTTTCAATGGGAACCTTCGTTGTTTGCTTCCAGTGGATAAAAACTGTCTAGGTCATGTGATGCACATGCAGGAGCACGGCTTGTTAAAAGACAGAAGTCTGAAACAAATATTATACTGTAACTATAATCAGTCCATCACATAAGCAGGACAGATTCCACTGAAACAAAACAATTAAAGTTCTTATTAAATGACTTTAAGCAGAAATCTTGAAAACCATAAGGCTGGGTTCACACGACCTATTTTCAGACGTAAACGAGGCGTATTATGCCTCGTTTTACGTCTGAAAATAGGGCTACAATACGTCGGCAAACATCTGCCCATTCATTTGAATGGGTTTGCCGACGTACTGTGCAGACAACCTGTCATTTACGCGTCGTCGTTTGACAGCTGTCAAACGACGACGCGTAAAAATACAGCCTCGTCAAAAGAAGTGCAGGACACTTCTTTGGACATTTTTGCAGCCGTTTTCTCATAGACTCCAATGAAAACAGCTCCAAAAACGGACTTAAAAAACGCCGCGAAAACGGCGCGAAAAACGCTGTGAAAAACATGAGTTGCTCAAAAAAGTCTGAAAATCAGGGGCTGTTTTCCCTTGAAAACAGCTCTGTATTTTCAGACGTTTTTGGTCACTACGTGTGCACATACCCTAAGGAACAAACAAAGTATATTGGAAAATTGTATTACTTTTAATTATACAAAGAATACCCTTTATTTGCTGCAACAGTAATACCCCATTTAAGCATAACCATTTAAACTATAGATAGAAGTAACCCTGAAAATAGGTAGATGTGCAAAATACCTTTGCTAGCTTTAACCCCTTCAGGACTGAGCCTGTTTTGGCCTTGCGGACGCAGCCGATTTTTTCAAATCTGACATGTGTCACTTTATGTGGTAATAAGGGGAGATTCACACGAACGTTGCGTTTTTGCGCGCGCAAACAACGCAGCGTTTTGCGAGCGCAAAAACCATTTGACAGCTGCGTGTGTCATGCGTGTCTGATGCGCGGCTGCGTGATTTTCGCGCAGCCGGCATCATAGAGATGAGGCTTGTCAACGCCCGTCACTGTCCAAGGTGCTGAAAGAGCTAAATCTTTCAGCACCCTCGACAGTGAATGCCGAACACAACAGCGAAAAACCTGTAAAAAAAAAAGATAAAGTTCCTACTTACCGAGAACTTCCCGGCCGTTGCCTTGGTGACGCGTCCTTGGTGACGCGTCCTTGGTGACGCGCCTCTCTTGACATCGGGCCCCACCTCCCTGGATGACGCAGCAGTCCAAGTGACCGCTGCAGCCTGTGATTGGCTGCAGCCTGTGCTTGGCCTGTGATTGGCTGGAGCTGTCACTTGAACTGAAGTGTCATCCCGGGAGGTCGGACTGCAGGAAGGAGACAGGAGTAATCGGTAAGTTAGAACTTCGGTTTTTTTTACAGGTTAATGTATTTTGGGATCGCAAATCACTGTCCATGGTGCTGAAACAGTTTAACTCTTTCAGCACCATGGACAGTGACTATCTCCTGACGTCGCGTACCGATAATTTTTTTGCCGGGATCGGCCAAAACGACTTTGGCCGAACCCGGTGAAGTTCGGTACGCTTGTCCGGCTTCGCTAATCGCAAAGACACTCCGTTTGGATGTTCGGAAACAGAAAAGCACGTGGTGCTTTTCGGTTTTCATTCATCCTTTTCACTGCTGTTGCGCGAATCACGCTCGTCCCTCGGAAGTGCTTCCGTGTGGTGCGCGTGATTTTCACGCACCCATTGACTTCAATGGGTGCGTGATGTGCGAAATACGCAGAGTTATTGAACCTGTCGCGCTTTTTGCGCAGCAGACAAACGCTGCGCAAAAAGCACGGACTGTCTGTACTGCCCCATAGACTTGTATTGGTCCATGCGTGCCGCGTGAAAACCACGCGGCCCGCACGGACCGAATACACGCTCGTGTGAATCCCCCCTAACTTGGGAATGCTTTTACCTTTCCAAGCAATTCTGAGAATGTTTTCTCGTGACATATTGTACTTTATGTTATTGGAAAAATGTGATCAATAAATTCAGTGTTTGTTTGTGAAAAACACCAAACTTTAGAGAAAATTTTCAAAAATTAGCATTTTTCTAAATTTAAATGTATCTGCTTGTAAAACAGATGGTAATACCACACAAAATAGTTACTAATTAACATTTCCCATATGTCTACTTTATGTTGGCATAGTTTTTTGAACATCCTTTTTTTTTTTTAGGACGTTACAAGGCTTAGAACTTTAGCAGCAGTTTCTCACTTTTTCAAGAAAATTTCCAAAACCTATTTTTATAGGTACCAGTTCAGTTGTGAATTGGCTTTGAGGGCCTTATATATTAAAAACCACAATAAGTCACCCAATTTTAAAAACTGCACCCCCTCAAAGTTTTCAAAACAGCATTTAGAAAGTTTCTTAACCCTTTAGTTGTTTCACAGGAATTAAAGGACGTTAGAGGGGAAATTTACAAATTTCTTTTTTTTGTCAGAAAATCCATTTTAATACATTTTTTTCTGTCACATTAAAGGTTTTACCAGTGAAACGCAACTCTATATTTTTTGCCCAGATTCTGCAGTTTTTAGAAATATCCCACATGTGGTCCTAGTTTGCTAATGGACTGAAGCACAGGCCTCAGAAGCAAAGGAGAACCTAGAGGATTTTGGGGCCTTATATATATTTTAGGCACCATGTCAGATTTGAAGAGATCTTGTGGGGCCAAAACAGTGGAAACATCCCCAAACAGACAACATTTGGCAAACTACACCCCTCAAGGAATTTATCAAGGCATATAGTGAGCATTTTAACCCCACAGGTTTTTTTTGCTGAATTTAGTGGAATTAGTCCATAAAAATGAAAATCTACATTTTTTCCAATAAAACTTAGAAATTATCAATTTCTGCAAGAAATAAAGAAGAAAAAACACCCTAAGATTTGTAAAGCAATTTCTCCTGATTACGGCAATACCCCATATATGGTAATAAATGGCTGTTTGGGCACACGGCAGGGCTCAGAAGGGAAGGAGCACAATTTGGTTTTTGGAGCTCAAGTTAGCTGGATTAGTTTTTGGGTGTGATGTCACATTTTATAAGCCCCTGCGGGACCAAATCAGTGGACACCCCCAGAAGTGACCCCATTTGGGAAACTACAGCCCTAAAAATAATTTATCTAGGGGTATAGTGAGCATTTTGTTCTTATACCTTTTTTGCTGAATTTAGTGGAATTAGGCCTTGAAAACTTCTAGAGTTTTTTATTCTTTTTTTTTACGGCGCTCACCGTGCATTATAAATGACATATTTAATTTATTCTGCGGGTTGATGCAATTTCGGCGATACCATATGTATATAGTTTTTTTTAATGTTTTACGGTGTTTGGACAATAAAAAAATTATTTCGTTTTTGTATCGCCATATTCTAAGAGCCACAACTTTTTTATTTTTCCATCAAGAAAGTTGTGTGAGGGCTTGTTTTTTGTGAAACAAACTGTAGTTTTTATTGGTATCATTTTTGGGTACAAGCAACTTTTTGATCCCTATTTATTCAATTTTTTGGGAGCTGAAGTTACTAAATATAGCGATTCTTGTATCGTTTTTTATAACAAAATTTATGGCGGTCACCGTGCAGCATAAATTACATTATATTTTTATAGTTCAGGCCATTACGGACGCAGCGATACCAATTATGCATAGTTTATTTTTATTTATTTATTTTTTTCTAATAATAAGGAACTTTATGATGGAAAAAGGGCGATTTTTACTTTTATTATTTTCAAATTGAACTTTTTTACTTTTGTACATTTTTTTTGTAACTTTTTTGTAACTTTTTTTTTTAGTCCCATTAGGGACTTGAAGATCCAATTGTTGGATCGTTGTTATAATACCCTGCAATACTTAAGTATTGCAGGGTATTATACCTGTCAGCTTCACACTGACAGGGGGCATATTAGGTCCTGCCTCTGGCGCCACAAAACTCGTCAAAAACGGCCCGAAATGCCTTCCATTGATTTCAAAGGGAGGCGGAGGCGTCTTTTTCCCGCGAGCGGTAAAACCGTCTCGCGGGAGAATGAAAGGACATGCCCTATCTTCTGCCGTTTACGCCTCTGACCTCCCATTGACATCAATGGGAGGCAGTGAAAGCGTATTAAAGGGCGTTTTATGCCCGCGGCATTCAATGGCCACGGGTGAAAAACGCAGCGAAAAACGTCGTGCAGGGAGATAAAAATCTGCCTCAAACTTCCAAACGGAATTTGAGGCAGAAATTCCGCCTGAAAAAAACTCAGTGTGAACAAAGCCTAAGGCTTCCGGTTGCCATAGCAACAATTGGCCCCCGCAATCGGGTGGCGGGGTGCCGATATTGTTATAACAATTTAAATGCAGCGGTTGCTATTGACTGCTGCATTTAAGGGATTAATTGGTGGGGATCGCTGCTGTGATTCGACCCGATGTTTCCCCCAGTACTAAGGCTGCTAGCAGCAGCCTGTACTGGGAGATGCCAGGCTGCGGGGAGTGCCTGTGTGCTGTGTTAGGAGCACACATATATTAATGGACAATTAATTAAGGACCAGCGCTGCAGCCCGTTAATCTACGTGGGGTGGGTGGGAAGGGGTTAAAGAGTACCTGTCATTTTGAGTAACTATTTAGTATAGGCTGTCAAGTGTGTATACATGAGTAATAACACTATTTCTAACCATTACATGACATGTATCCGGCATTTTTATCAGTTTTCTCTTCTGTCTGCTCTATCTCTTATTCTTAGTTTTCTCTAGGCCAGTGGGTGGAGCCTAACTGTAATCATGCCTTCTATACAGAGCACACATAAACAAATGTACATGCTGCTTCCCAAAATGAAAGCACATACTCAAAAACATCAGCAGGAATGGAGGACAATATACAGCAGTACTGAGCAGTGTAGCTGTGAATCAAGCACTGGGGTGAGATATAACACTTAGTAGAAACTGCAGCGCCTCTGTGTGTCTCTCTGCCTCTCTATCACTCTCCATTCTCCCTCTAAGGACTTCTATGGGCAACATGTAACCTGATCCCACAGTGAGTAGCTAGTCCTTCTCGTATCTCAAGACAGATGTAGAATTAAATTAAGAGGAAGTGAAAATTAAGGAGGGGTGAGGGTAGGAAAGGAGCTTGATAAGTGGAGAAAGAGGCATTTTTCTCTAATAAGATATATTACATAGTTTCCTACATTTGCTTATACTGTTGATTTAAGCAAAGTTTTTTCAAACAACAGTGCCTATTTAAGTTTTGATTGCCCCCTGCTCCAGTCGAGTTAAACTACTAAATCAAGTACATGGATATATAGTCTGTATTGCCCCATATAACAGCAGTCTGGCTTGATAGGTTAAAATTCCCATATAATAGTAGTCTCGCCGGGTAGATTAGAGTTCCCCATCTAACAACAGACTAACAGTCCAGACTAGAGTTCTCCATATAACAGCAGTCTGGTTGGCTAGTCTAGAGTTCTCCATATAATAGCAATCTGGCTGTTTAGACTTCCCCATATAACATTATTTTGGTTGGGTATACTAGACTTCCCCAAATAACAGCATTCAGACTGGATAGACCCTGGGTTCTTAACCTGTGTTACATATACCCCTCGGGGGACATTTCATATCTCTAGGGGATTCTCACACTGTCTTAATGCTGTGCTAGTCAATATGCAGCACAGTGTATGTTCATAGCCCTGGTGATACAGTACTTTGATGTAATTTCTTTGAATTAGGAGTTGCTTGGCTTGGGAATACTTAGGAATACAAGGCTAGACTTCTTATACAATAGCATTCTGCCTAGGTCTAGACCTCCCCATATGATAGAGTTATAACTGGATAGACTTAAATTTCACAAATAATAATAGATGGGAAGTGTAGACCTCCCAATATAATAGCGGTCTGGCTTTGTAGTTTGGACCACCTTCCAATGGGTATAAGTTGTGTACAGACTTCTGATGTAGAAGAGGTCAATGTTGAACATTCAGCCTATCATAGGTAGTGATCAAGACTACACATCCAGACCTGTCCAGATTATCAGCAGGAATGGAGGACAATATACAGCAGTACTGAGCAGTGTAGCTGTGAATCAAGCACTGGGGTGAGATATAACACTTAGTAGAAACTGCAGCGCCTCTGTGTGTCTCTCTGCCTCTCTATCACTCTCCATTCTCCCTCTAAGGACTTCTATGGGCAACATGTAACCTGATCCCACAGTGAGTAGATAGTCCTTCTCGTATCTCAAGACAGATGTAGAATTAAATTAAGAGTAAGTGAAAATTAAAGGGGCGGAGGGTAGGAAAGGAGCTTGATAAGTGGAGAAAGAGGCATTTTTCTCTAATAAGATATATTACCTAGTTTCCTTCATTTGCTTATACTGTTGATTTAAGCAAAGTTTTTTCAAACGACAGTGCCTATTTAAGTTTTGATTGCCCCCTGCTCCAGTCGAGTTAAACTACTAAATCAGGTACATGGATATATAGTCTGTACTTCCCCATATAACAGCAGTCTGGCTTGATAGGTTAAAATTCCCATATAATAGTAGTCTCGCTGGGTAGATTGGAGTTCCCCATCTAACAACAGACTAACAGTCCAGATTAGAGTTCTCCATATAACAGCAGTCTGGTTGGCTAGTCTAGAGTTCTCCATATAATAGCAATCTGGCTGTTTAGACGTCCACATATAACATTAGTTTAGTTGGGTATACTAGACTTCCCCAAATAACAGCATTCTGACTGGATAGACCCTGGGTTCTTAACCTATGTGTAATGGCAGGAAGGAGGTGAAGGGAACAAGTGAGCCCTAATCTACCAACCGCCCTGTCCCTGCCTACTTGCAACGACCCGCCCTAGGCGACGGGGTACAACTTGGCGGCGGTCCCTACGCTGTCTAAGTGCAAGGAGTACAAACAGGGAACACGCAAGGGAATACAGTAGCCCACGGAACGCCGCGAGGAAACGGAGCGGTGAATGAGCCAGTCAGGATCAGGAAGTAGTGGAGTATACAAACGGGAGCACGGAGCAGAAGCAAGCCAGGGGCAGAGCAACGCAGGATAAACGGAACTGAAGCAAGGCAGAAGCACGGCAGAAGCAGGCTGGAGCAAGGCAGCAGTGGGGCCAGGAATCCAAGAAGAATAACAAGCAAGGAGGAAGAGAAAACGGCAGGTATAAATGGACAGGGGGCGGAGCTAACTCTGACTGACCAGGCCGCGATAGGCTCTCCCACTCCTGAGCCTGCCACCCTGATTGGTGGGAGCAGGTGTCAGTCTCAGAGGTCTGGCCTCAGGTGTCGACTGATTAATCCTGGGAGTATACCCAGACGTAGTGCCTGGCAGATCCTTTACAGTACTCCCCCTTTTATGAGGGGCCACCGGACCCTTACTAAGAGGACCCGGTTTAGTGGGGAAGAGAAGGTGGAACCTCCTGATCAATACCCCAGCGTGAACATCTCGAGCAGGTACCCAAGTCCTCTCCTCCGGCCCGTATCCTTTCCAATGGACCAGGTACTGGAGGGAGCCCTGGATCATCCTACAGTCCACAATCTTGGCCACCTCGAATTCCACCCCCTCAGGGGTGAGAACGGGAACAGGAGGTTTCCTCGAGGGGGACCAGGACGGGGAGCAGCGTTTCAGGAGGGAGGCATGGAAGACGTCGTGTATGCGAAAGGATGGGGGCAGCTCCAGACGGAAGGATACAGGGTTGAGGACTTCAATGACCTTATAAGGTCCAATAAATCGGGGAGCAAACTTCCTGGACGGGACCTTAAGGCGCAAGTTCCTCGACGACAACCACACCAGATCCCCGATGACAAACCGGGGGTTAGCAGAACGTCTACAATCAGCCTGAATCTTTTGTACGCTCTGGGACGCCTCTAGGTTCTTCTGAACCTGGGCCCAGACTGTGCACAGTTCCCGATGAACGTCCTCTACCTCGGGATTATTGGAACAACCAGGGGAAACGGAGGAGAACCTAGGATTAAACCCGAAATTACAGAAAAACGGGGAGACCCCTGACGAGTTACTGACCCGGTTATTCAGGGAAAATTCGGCGAGGGGAAGGAATGAGACCCAATCAAATTGACAGTCAGAAATGAAACACCTTAAATATTGTTCCAGGGATTGGTTAGTCCTTTCAGTTTGGCCATTAGTTTCGGGATGGAAGGCGGAGGAGAAGGATAGATCAATCTCCAACTTTTTACAAAAAGCTCTCCAAAATAAGGAAACAAATTGTACCCCTCTGTCCGAAACGATATTGACTGGGGCCCCATGGAGACGCAGAATGTGTTTCACAAACAAAGAAGCTAACGTCTTGGCATTAGGTAGTTTCTTAAGGGGCACAAAGTGGCACATGTTGCTGAAGTGGTCTACTACCACCCACACCTCCGACTTGCCCTGAGATGGAGGCAAATCGGTGATAAAATCCATGGAGATATGGGTCCAAGGTCTCTGGGGAATGGGCAAGGAACGTAGTAAGCCCGCAGGTCGGGACCTAGGGGTCTTGGACCTAGCACAGACCTCACAAGCGGCGACGTAAGCCCTAACGTCTTTAGGCAACCCAGGCCACCAATAGTTTCTGGTAATGAGGAGTTTGGTACCCAAGATGCCAGGATGACCAGATAGAGCGGAGTCATGGTTTTCCCTGAGTACCCTTAGCCGGTATTGCAGGGGGACAAACAGTTTGTCCCCAGGGAGGTTCCCGGGAGCTGAACCTTGATCAGCCGCGATGTCAGAGGCTAAGTCAAAATCAGTGGCAGAAACAATTATACCAGGGGGTAAAATACAAGCAGGATCCTTCTCAGAAGGAGGATTAGCCATGAAACTACGTGACAGTGCATCAGCCTTAATATTTTTGGACCCAGCCCTATAGGTAACCAAGAAATTAAATCTGGTAAAGAATAGTGCCCAACGAGCTTGTCTAGGATTAAGCCTCCGGGCAGATTCTAGGAAAACCAGATTCTTGTGGTCAGTAAGGACCGTTACCTGGTGTCTGGCCCCCTCCAAGAAGTGACGCCACTCTTCAAAAGCCCATTTAATGGCTAAAAGTTCGCGGTTGCCAATATCATAGTTACACTCCGTGGGCGAAAACTTCCTAGAGAAGTAAGCACAGGGGCGGAGATGGGTGAGGGAGCTGGTACCCTGGGACAAGACGGCCCCCACTCCCACCTCGGACGCGTCAACCTCCACAATAAATGGCTCCCTTTGGTTGGGCTGAACCAGCACGGGGGCCGAGATAAAGCACTTCTTGAGGGTCTCAAAAGCCTGGACGGCCTCAGGGGGCCAATGGAGGACATCAGCACCCTTGCGAGTGAGGTCCGTAAGAGGCTTAGCGACGACCGAGAAGTTGGCAATAAATCTCCTGTAATAGTTAGCGAACCCCAAAAAACACTGTAGCGCCTTCAGGGAGGCAGGTTGGACCCATTCCACCACAGCCTGAACCTTGGCAGGGTCCATGCGGAATTCATGAGGAGTGAGGATTTGACCTAAAAATGGTATCTCCTGTACCCCAAACACACATTTTTCGGTCTTCGCAAACAGATTATTTTCCCGAAGGACCTGGAGGACCTTCCTGACATGCTCCACGTGCGAGGACCAGTCCTTGGAAAACACCAGTATGTCATCAAGGTACACTACAAGAAAATTACCCAGGTAATCTCTCAGAATTTCATTAATAAAATTCTGGAAGACGGCAGGGGCATTACACAACCCAAAGGGCATGACTAGGTATTCGAAATGACCTTCAGGCGTGTTGAACGCAGTTTTCCACTCATCCCCCTCTTTGATGCGGATAAGGTTATATGCCCCCCGTAGATCGAACTTAGAGAACCATTGGGCCCCCTGAACCTGATTAAAAAGATCCGGAATCAAAGGAATTGGATACTGGTTCCTTACTGTGACCTTATTCAAGTTCCGATAATCAATGCACGGCCTAAGACCACCATCCTTCTTCCCCACGAAGAAGAAGCCAGCACCTACAGTAGAAGTCGAGGGGCGAATGAAACCCTTGGCCAGGCATTCTTGGATATACTCCCTCATAGCTTTACGTTCAGGACATGAAAGATTAAATATCCTCCCCTTAGGAAGCTTGGCACCAGGCACCAAATCGATGGCGCAATCGTAATCTCTATGAGGGGGCAACACCTCGGAGGCCTCCTTAGAAAACACATCAGCGAAGTCCTGAACAAACTCAGGAAGCGTGTTTACCTCCTCCCGGGGAGAAATAGAGTTAACCGAAAGACATGACATCAGGCAATCACTACCCCATTTGGTGAGATCCCCAGTATTCCAATCAAACGTGGGATTATGCAGCTGCAACCAGGGAAGACCTAATACCAGATCGGACGATAATCCCTGCATCACCAGTACAGAGCACTGCTCCAAATGCATGGAGCCAACACAGAGTTCAAAAACAGGAGTATGCTGAGTAAAATAACCATTAGCAAGAGGAGTGGAGTCGATACCCACTACCGGGATAGGATAAGGTAAATCAATAAAAGGCATTTTTAGAGACATAGCAAATTCCACAGACATGATATTAGCAGATGAGCCCGAATCCACGAAGGCACTGCCAGTGGCAGACCGGCCAGCAAACGAGACCTGAAAGGGGAGCAAAATCTTATTGCGTTTAGTATTAACGGGAAATACCTGTGCGCCCAAGTGACCTCCCCGATGATCACTTAGGCGCGGAAGTTTTCCGGCTGCTTATTCTTGCACCTGGGACAGGTGTTCAGTAGATGCTTGTCGTCCCCACAATAGAAGCAGAGACCATTCTTCCTGCGAAACTCTCTACGTTGTCGAGGGGACGTGGAGGCCCCGAGTTGCATAGGTACCTCCGAGTCCTCCGTGGAAGAGCGAGGAGACGGGACCTCGGGGGGAATCGCAGGGCAGTCAGAGGGGAAAACATTGAAACGTTCAAGCTGACGTTCCCTGAGACGTCGGTCAAGTCGTACTGCTAGGCCCATAACCTGGTCTAGAGAGTCAGAAGAGGGGTAGCTAACCAGCAGATCCTTCAAGGCGTCAGATAATCCTAACCTAAACTGGCACTTTAGGGCCGGGTCGTTCCACCGAGAAGCTACGCACCACTTTCTAAAATCAGAACAGTATTCCTCAACAGGTCTCCTACCCTGACGTAAGGTCACCAGCTGACTCTTGGCTAAGGCAGTCCTGTCAGTCTCGTCGTAAATGAGACCGAGGGCAGAGAAAAACCGATCAACGGAGGAAAGTTCAGGGGCGTCAGGAGCCAAGGAGAAGGCCCACTCTTGGGGCCCTTCCTGGAGTCGGGATATAATGATACCCACCCGCTGGTTCTCGGAACCTGAGGAGTGAGGTCTTAGGCGGAAATAAAGTCTGCAACTCTCCCGGAAGGAGAGAAAAGTCTTACGGTCCCCTGAGAACCGGTCAGGTAACTTGAGGTTGGGTTCTAAAGGTGAGGTGAGGGGTACTACAAAGGCAGCGTCAGACTGATTGACCCTCTGAGCCAGGGCCTGGACCTGTAGGGAGAGGCCCTGCATCTGCTGGGTCAGGGTCTCAAGGGGGTCCATGATAGCGTCAGCCTAGAAGAAATGGTAGACTAGGTAAGGGCTTGTTATTATGTAATGGCAGGAAGGAGGTGAAGGGAACAAGTGAGCCCTAATCTACCCACCGCCCTGTCCCTGCCTACTTGCAACGACCCGCCCTAGGCGACAGGGTACAACTTGGCGGCGGTCCCTACGCTGTCTAAGTGCAAGGAGTACAAACAGGGAACACGCAAGGGAATACAGTAGCCCACGGAACGCCGCGAGGAAACGGAGCGGTGAATGAGCCAGTCAGGATCAGGAAGTAGTGGAGTATACAAACGGGAGCACGGAGCAGAAGCAAGCCAGGGGCAGAGCAACGCAGGATAAACGGAACTGAAGCAAGGCAGAAGCACGGCAGAAGCAGGCTGGAGCAAGGCAGCAGTGGGGCCAGGAATCCAAGAAGAATAACAAGCAAGGAGGAAGAGAAAACGGCAGGTATAAATGGACAGGGGGCGGAGCTAACTCTGACTGACCAGGCCGCGATAGGCTCTCCCACTCCTGAGCCTGCCACCCTGATTGGTGGGAGCAGGTGTCAGTCTCAGAGGTCTGGCCTCAGGTGTCGACTGATTAATCCTGGGAGTATACCCAGACGTAGTGCCTGGCAGATCCTTTACACTATGTTACTTATACCCCTCGGGGGACATTTCATATCTCTAGGGGATTATCGCACTGTCTTAATGCTGTGCTAGTCAATATGCAGCACAGTGTATGTTCATAGCCCTGGGAATACAGTACTTTGATGTCATTTCTTTGAATTAGGAGTTGGTTGGCTTGAGAATACTTAGGAATACAAGGCTAGACTTCTTATACAATAGCATTCTGCCTAGGTCTAGACCTCCCCACATGATAGCGTTATAACTGGATAGACTTAAATTTCACAAATAATAATAGATGGGAAGTGTAGACCTCCCAATATAATAGCAGTCTGGCTTTGTAGTTTGGACCACCTTCCAATGGGTATAAGTTGTGTACAGACTTCATAGATGTAGAAGAGGTCAATGTTGAACATTCAGCCTATTATCATAGGTAGTGATCAAGACTACACATCCAGACCTGTCCAGATTATGCAGCTAGATTGCTGGACGATCCGGAGCATAATTTTTTAAATTATTTTTTATTATTCAAATCTGACAATGTAGAAGCATACATAGCCAAAAAGCTAGAAATAATATATTACCAATATTTTCTATGGTTCTCCAGCTATTTATTACAATTAGTTTCTATAGTGAACCTACCTTTTTAGTTATTCAGTTGTTTACTTTTAAGGCTGGGTTCACACGACCTATTTTCAGACGTAAACGAGGCGTATTATGCCTCGTTTTACATCTGAAAATAGGGCAACAATACGTCAGCAAACATCTGCCCATTCATTTGAATGGGTTTGCCGATGTACTGTGCAGACAACCTGTCATTTACGCGTCGTCGTTTGACAGCTGTCAAACAACGACGCGTAAATTGACTGCCTCGGCAAAGAAGTGCAGGACACTTCTTTGCAAAGTAATTTGAGCCGTTCTTCATTGAGGTCAATGAAGAGCAGCTCAAGATTACAAACGTCAAAGACGCCTCGCATATTACGAGGAGGAGCTTTTACGTCTGAAACGACGCAGCTGTTTTCTCCTGAAAACAGTCTGTCTTTTCAGACGTAAAAGCCTCTCATCGTGTGCACATACCCTAAATGTTTTTTTCCCTTCTCATTTTCTAAAGTAGACAACTACTAATGGCTATAGTATAAAGAGATCAACTGCTTCAAATATCCGGCAATTTATATCCCAGTCCTTATATTTAAATAAACGGAAAGCTGCTTGCTTGCAGCAAGTTCAAACAAACCAAAAGCATGTAAATCCAGCACTTGTTGGGAAAAAAATGTATTCTGTTTTATTTGTATATCCTTTAAAATATATTTCATGATTTACATGATAGTGAGCCACTAATGCCTATCCCACGGGGTTTGTCACTCAGCTTTCACAGATTCATTAAAGCCTGCTCACAATGCATTCTGGGCTCTTTTAAAGCTTGAAAACATCACTTGTGGGACAAGTAATGGCCGCCATTACTTAGCATTTCTAGAAACAAATATAGCTAAGACAGAAGAGGACAACTCAAAGACTACATTTTAGCTGGGGAATGTTTTTGTTTTTTTATTTTGGGGGGGAAAATGTTAGATTCTAAAATCTAAATTATACCTGCTATCAGATTTTAACAGCTTCCCGTCGTAAACAATTTTCAGATTTTCATTTTTTTCCTCCCCACGTTCCAAAAGCCATAACTTTTTCATTTTTCTGTCGATATAGTTCTATGAGGGCTTGATTTTTGTGGGACGAGTTGTAGTTTTTCGTAGTGCCATGTATTGTGCCATATAATTTACTAGGAAACGGGAAAAAAAAATTTTGTGGGGTAGAAAATAAAAAAAAACAGCGATTCCTGCATTGTTTTTTGCGCTTCATTTTTATGGAGTGCACTGTGCAATTAAAACAACATGTTAACGTTCTTCTGTGCATCAATACAATTACGGTGATACCAAATATATATATATATATATATATATATATATATATATATATATATATATATATATATATATATATATATATATATATATATATATATATATATATATATAGTTTTTTCTATGTTTTAATACTTTTACAAAAAAAAACTAAGTGTAAAAAATGTTAAAAAAATTGACTATGCTTAAGGGGGAAATGGAAAAAGTTTTTCTTTTTAACATATTTTCATAAAAAAAAAATATTTTGCAAATTGTTACTTTTTTTATTAGTTCCCACTAGGGGACTTCAACCAGCAATCGTTGGATCACTTGCACTATATACTGCAATACTAATATTGCAGTATATCGTCTTTCTGACAGGCTTCTATTCATTGAGCCCCCAGGCTGCCATAACAACCATAGCCACCCCGCGATTGCTTTGCGGGGGGCACGATAAGCTGCTAGAGCGGGTCCCCCCCTTCTTTCTAACTATTTAAATGCCGCGGTCAACATTGACTGCGTCATTTAATGGGTTAAACGAGCGGAATCGCACTTGAACGAGATCCCACTCGTTACTGTGAAGTGTCGGCTGTAACATACAGCTGACACCCGCATTGTATGAAGCAGGCTGACTCAATGAGCCCGCTCCATACTTCCCCAACCCGGCTATGACGTAGCCATACATCAAAATTCGGGAAAGGGTTAATTTGAAGTGTATCAACATATACACTACATGGACAAAAGTATTGCGACACACCATAGATGTTTTATTCAGTCCCAGTGCCACAGGTGTATAAAATGTAGCACCTAGACATGTAGTCGCCTTTACAAACATTTGTGAAAGAATGGGTCATTCTAAGGAGAATGCCAGCGTTGCAACAAGTCAGTACGTGCAATTTCTTACCTCCTAGATATTCCATTAAAAACTGAGAGGTATTATTGCAAAGTTAAAGCGTTTAGGAACCAAAGTAACCCAGCCATGAAGTGGCAGACCACAAAAAGTTACAGAGCGGGGTTGTCCAGTGCTGAGGCACATAGTGCATAAGAGTGGCCAGCACTCTGCTGACTCAATAACTGTTCCAAACCTCCTTCGGCATTAACGTCAGCACAAAAACTGTGCGGCAGTAACTTCATGGCATGGGTTTTCCGTGGCTAAGCAGCTGCATGTAGGCCATACATCACCAAGCACAATGCCAAGCGTCGGATGGAGTGGTATAAAGCACGCCGCCACTGGACTCTGGAGCAGTGGAAACATGTTCTGTGGAGTGATGAATCGCGCTTCTCTATCTGGCAGTCTGACGGATGAGTCCGGGCTTTGGCGAATGCCTGAAAAACTTTACCTGTCTGACTGCATTGTGCCAATTGTAATGTTTGGTGGAGAAAGGATAGTACTATGAGCTTGTTTTTCAGGGTTTGGTCTATGACCTTTTTTTCCAGTGAAGGGAAATCTTAACGCTTCAGCATACCAAGACATTTTGGACAATTGTATGCTTCCAACTATGTTGGAACTGTTTAGGAAAGGCCCTTTTCTATTTCAGCATGACTGTACCCTAGTGCACAAAGCAAAGTCCATAAAGGAATGGTTGAGTGAGCTTGGTGTAGAAGAACTTGACTTGCCTGCACAGAGCCCTGATCTCAACCCCATCAAGTACTTTTGGGATGAACTAGAACAGAGATTGCGGGACAGGCACAAATGTTCTACAGGATGAATGGGCAAAAATTCCCGCAGACTCACTTCTAAATAGTGTAGAAAGTATTCCCAGAAAAGCGGAAGCTGTATTATCTCCAAATGAGGACCCAACTCCAAATTGATGGCTATGGCCTATGGATTTAGAATGGGATGTCATAAAAGCTTCTGAAGGTGTAATGTGTCCCAATACTTTTATCTATGTAGTGTATTTTTGTTGGAGTAGTATGCAGAGTTTCATTTTCTAATTGTAATTTTCTTATGGTTTTAGTTTTAGTTTTTTTTAACAATGATACTGGACAAAAAATGTCTTACCACATTTATTCTGTAGTCTAGTGATGGAATTCCTTGCAGAAAAAATAAGAACGGTTTGTATATTGCTAGAATATGCCATCAATATGTGACTGGCCGCTGAAATCCTCACCAGAACTTTTACCAGACACAGCATTATCCCCATCTGTGCAATGTGTCTGACACAGATGCTGAGCCCCATTCACTTGAATGAGTCTGAACAGCAACACCAGGTACAGTGCATGGATGAAGGTGACACTGTGTCTGGTAAAAGCCAAAGTAGCTGCATTGCCCCACCAAGCTTAGGTTTCCCTTTTCACTCTTGATTGGGGGGGCCTTAGTAGTTTGACCTGTATGCCATTCGTCATGATAAGTACAGAATCCATTTTATTAGGTAGAATTTTTTTATCACATAAAAATATAAAACTCCCAAGCAATTGATTTTTTTTTAAATATATATATAAATGTACATATATATTCACATGTGACGTTTTAGCCTCTTAGCGTGGGTCTTTCTCAGCAATACGACGATAAACAGGTAAATAAATATAGTAAATGCTAGTAATCATCAATTAATTCCAAAACAATTAAATAAGTATAAATTCATTTTTACAACACATTTCTAAAGTGCAAAGTGCAATATCATGTGTCACTATATCTTACTTATTGTGACACAATATTTATATCATGTGTACATATAAAATAAAACATAGTAATATATACCATCACAGTTAATTAATTATTAGTGCCTAATTAAAACACTCTTTCAAGTGCATGAATACATAAATTGAGATTAACAGAGGACTCACTCATGTGGTAACAAAACTCCCTTTCCTATTGTATACACCGCTGCACTGTGTTTCATGAATTGATGTGTACATTTCTCAAGCTAATCAGACATGCGCATATTGGTAGCCTCATGTATTGTAAGTACTGGAGTCTCATCTCTACAACACCTTCAAGGGAATGTATCTTCCCAAAGGAGGCTAAAGGAGCCATCTTTATCAAGATCAAAGTTATGCTGGTAAACAAAACCATTGACAGAAAAAAAGACTAAATATAGCAGAATTATGTTACTCAATGTCTATGTAATGACCGCCGGTATCAACCACTTATCGGCAGCCGCGACCACAGGGCTCTCAGGACTTCCCAGAATCTCCTTCCACTCGAGATACCGGCACACACTGCTGCATCTCCCCATTGCTTCCACTAGGGTGCGCGCGCTCGTCCCCAGTCTTAAAGGGCTAACGTGCGCACGGGTAAAATTGTCCCCGTCCAAACCCAGCTCACCCGGGACTTTAAGAAGGACTCTGCCCACTTCCACCTTGCTTGAGCAATGTTGTGTCTTCTCTACATTTGTCTTGCAAATGGTTCCTCAGCTGTATCCTGTATCCCATATCCTATTTCCCGTATACAGTATCTGTGCCTAAGTCGAGAGTCCGAGATGACTTCACCATCTGTGTCCGGTGACCGTACTTAGTTGAGTTTCTGAGATGACTTCCCCATCTGTGTCTGTTGCCCGTGCCAAACCGAGTGTTTGAGATGACTGCACTATTCCAGTCCGATTTCCTAGCCAAGTCCAGTGTCCGAGATGACTGCACTACTCCAGTCCAGTGTCCTATCCAAGTCCAGTGTCCGAGATGACTGCACTACTCCAATCTGCGGTTCCTAGCCAAGTCCAGTGTCTGAGACGACGGTTTCCTAGTACAGTGTCCGAGATGACTGCACTACTCCAGTCCGGTGTCCTAGCCAAGTCCAGTGTCCGAGACGACTGCACTACTCCAGTCCGGTATCCTAGCCAAGTCCAGTGTCTGAGACAACTGCACTAATACAGTACGGTGTCCTAGCCATGCCCAGTGTCCGAGACGACTGCACTACTCCAGTCTGGAACTCTAGCCTCACATCATCATCCTGCACAGGCCGGCTTCCCTCTGACTGTCTGGCATTTACCCACTTCTGACTATCCAGCTACATTCTCCTCTCTCATTGCCATTGACTTTCTTGATCAGATGCTGCTCCGTTCTGGCGGAGTGGCCCAGTGGGTCCACATACCTGCCAGTCGTTACAGTCCATAAGAACCAACCAATAGTAGCACCTGAACCATTAACATAACAGATCCCAGAACTAAATTTAGGATAAAACACAGCACTCCGTTTCTTCAGAGGTGCAAGCAGTGGGTACCCAACCCCGAATACAATGTATAGAAATACCCTGCATACTCTTTCGATGCAAAATTCATAGATTTTTTAATTGAACACATAGTTTCTCTGATGGCAGTTCAGAGTGGTATATATTGTGGTATATAGATGTAGTGATGAAATCGCTCAATGAGCATATACATCTATATTCAGAATCAAATACACACAAAGCTGCAGCAGCAATCTGTGGGCACTGAGACATATGCAAAATTAAATATATAGTTTATTTTAAATTGAATTACTGTTATATTTACTATACTTATATATGTGAGGTTTTGATAAAAATGTATGAGCCCAACTGCCACGACAAGTCGACCTCATACAGTACAGGATTAATCTCCTATTGTACAGGTGGTTTAACTCTCTCTTGGACTTAGGCCGGCAAAATGAACCCAGGGTAGGTAGGAAAGATCTTTATTCTATACTAATTAAAAATACCGCAGTACAGGTGGTAGGATTATACAACCAAGATGGAGGCAGTCACCACCCCAAAATATACAATGAAAAAGACAAAGCTAGGCCCCATGCACATGCATGGTCCATGATTACGGGAACGGCTGGCCGCTGGCGGCCGCGGACAGCCACCCACATTTGTGGGCATGCTCCCATATAAAGTATGGGAGCACAGTCCGTAAAAATAAAAAAATAGGACATGTCCTTTCTTTTGCGGAGCCTTTCTAAATATATGGGAAGGTGTCCGTCGGCCATAGAAATAAATTGGTCCGTAATTACGGCTCGTAATTACGGATGAATTCTATGATCGTGACGCATGGAGCATTAGTCGGCTCCTCCTAACAAAGAGAAATTAAAGAGCAGGTGCTAATTTGCTTTGAGTGCAATACAATAGCAAACAAACACAAAGATAAAGCAGCACTATTCTATTGTACAGGTCTATTTTACAATAGAAATGGGAGTTTTGTTATTACATGAGACCTCTGCTAATTACATATTATATATATATATATATATATATATATATATATATATATATATATATATATATATATATATATATATATTTATATATTCACTTCAAAGAGTGTTTTAATGACACACTTGTTCACACAGAGTTTTTTTGGTGCTGATTTTTATTTGGAAACCGCTTCGCCATAAAACCCCCGAAATCGCCCCACATTGATTCAGAGGCATCTTTTTTCCGGGTGACTTGTGGCCGCTCGCGGAAAAAGAAAAGCGGTGCGTCCTTTCTTGCTTCTGACCTCCATTGAAATCAATGGGAGGCAGAAAAAAACCTGTGGCGCTTGTTTCCAAGCATTTTTCATGGCGTTTTTACCCCCAGTCCCTTCATTAGCTTCAATGGCCGCGGGCGAAAACTGCCGCGAAACCCACGGAAAAAAATGCAGGCAGTTCATAATCTGCCTCCAAATTCCTGAAGAAATTGTGAGGCAAATTGTTTTCTGCCTGCAAAAAACCCAGTGTGAACAGGGTCTAAGGGTGTAATCACACTGTGTGGTTTTACCGCCTTTTTCCAGCCCGGCCGAAAATCAAATTGAAAAGCTCAGGCACTTTTACCACAATATTTTCGATGCGGTTTTAGGCCACACAGTGAAAACCCGGCAAAACTGCACTGTGTGAATACACCCAAAGGCCTAGTTCTCACCAAGTAATTTTCAGGTAGAAAAAAAAAAATCGACCTCAAATTTCCTTACTTTGACCTGCCTGCAGTTCCCTGCCACAGTTTTCGCTGCGTTTTTCACCCGCGGCCATTGAGCATCTCCGCCTCAAATGCCTCCGTCTCACATTGAAATCAGTGGGAGGCGGGTTTTGGCAATTTTTTGGTGCTGATTCTGACGCGGCTTCTGTGTCAAAATCAGCACCCAAAAACTTTTTGTGAACTGGGACTAAGAAAATATTTTTTCATTGAAACAAAAACTGCCCCACACAACCCTCGTTAACCATTTTATTTGTGTGTGTGTTTTTTTTTAAAAATGTAACTGTATTAACAACATGAATCTAGAGACAGTGAATACACACACAGTGAAGTAGTTGTTCGTCATTAGTCCACCATTAATTCTTATTCATAAAGCCCATGTTGTCCCAACACGTTTAGTGTGCGTGTGTGTGTGCGCGTGCGCGGTGGGTTGCATGACTGATGCTATGTCTATTCATATTCAGTATTCAGTTAGCCTGTGGATGCATTACACAGGTCTAATCTGTGGGTTATACCAGTCTACTGTGACAGGGGCCTCATGCACTATAAGAAAGCTATGTGAGCAGAATTTCTAATACATGTATATTAGACAACTGTATGATTTCCTATTCCACAAATAAGTAAAAAAAAAAAAAGACAAAAAAACTGGACAACCCCTTTAAGTCTGTTACCAAGAAGAAAATGAAAGATGTATCAATTCCTATGTATAAAATTTCTTTCAAAGTCAATAGATTAAAGACTTTAGAATATATATTTCTAAAGCAAGTATCAATGGTTGAAGGAAAACTGCCACTCTAAGGCTGGGTTCACACGACCATGTTACGTCCGTAAAGTACGGAACGTATTTCGGCCGGAAGACCCGGACCGAACACAGTGCAGGGAGCCGGGCTCCTAGCATCATAGTGATGTACGATGCTAGGAGTCCCTGCCTCACTGCAGGACAACTGTCTCGTACTGTAATCATGATTACATTACGGGACAGTAGTTCCACGCAGAGGCAGGGACTCCAAGCGTCGTACATCACTATGATGCTAGGAGCCCGGCCCCCTGCAGTGTGTTCGGTCCGGGTCTTCCGGCCGAAATACGTTCCGTACATTACGGACGTAACATGGTCGTGTGAACCCAGCCTAAGGCTTCATTCACATCTGCGCTAGGGCTCCATTCTGACTCTCCGTCGGAGCTTTCCATCGGAACGGAGCCCATAGGTTTCCATTTCCATCACCATTGGTTTCAATGGTGACGGAATCCGGTCACAATAGTTTCCGTTTGTCTCAGTTGTGCATGGGTTCCGTCGTTTTGATAGAATCAATAGCGTAGTCGACTATGCTATTGATTCCGTCAAAACAATGGAACCCTTGCACAACGATGACAAACAGAAACCATTGGCACCAAATCATTCACCATTGAAATCAATGGTGATGGAAACGGAAACCTTTGGTTTCCATTTGTGTCAGTCAGGGTCCCGTTCCGACGGAAAGATCTGACGGAAAGTCGGAACGGGACCCTGGCGCAGATGTGACCAAAGCCTTAGCCAGGATACAAAAACAATGAAGAGGAACATGATTTTTTTTCCTATCAATGCTCTCTTTGACATGGCTGACTAATGGGAGTAGAAGACTGGAAGCCTTGTCACTTGGAAAGAGGCACTTGACAAATAAACTTAGATCTTCAAGTACTGATTTATCAGATGATTGGAAAAATGTTATGACATTTGCAAACCGCTTCATAAGGCCCTTAAGTGGGTGATTGCTATATGTGCATGTCTTGTACTAAACATTTATGTTTGATACACACAAATATCTATAGTAAATCTTTCTTTTTTAGAAATGTTCTTAGTTTTTTCTGTTCAAATACGAACAATTCTACTTTGAAACAATTTCTATTCCTGCCTTCCCTCACTTAATCACTATATTGACTCGACCAGAATACACAGAAGACAAGACTGAACTGGTGTCCATTGTTTGCAGCAACTGCCAAGCATTCCTGCTACCCTTATTGTATGTAGCAGATAATAGATCTCAATTTAACTATGGCATCTAATTAAAAAGGGATTTTCACAGAAGCAAGCTGGAGTAAACATTCCTTCCATCTAGCCCAGGCAGACATACAATTTTTTTTCACATGATGTACTTACATTGATGAGAATAAAACCACAGCTTATTATTGCTGCAAATAAAATTGACAAATGTGCCATTCATATTCAGGTTAATTTCATGGTCACAAGTGTGGAGCATGAGGATAAAGCATAAAATGTTAAGAACACAAAACATTAAGCTTAATGTACAATGTATTTGTGAATAATTAAAATAGGTAACATGAAATTTGAATAGATTTAAAATTACAAATCTGTGAATGTTTTTTCATAGTAGGTTTAAAATGACAATATACTATATAAAGGACAGCTGATTACTTAACAGTAAATGTATAATCTACTGGGCCTGTACCAGAGAATAGGTAGATATCGTTGATCAGCGCTCGTTTACTCCTGTCACACGGAGCTATGGATAGGGACGAGCGGTCGTTACTCCGATCGCTTATCCCCATACATTATTATCATGTCAGCAGCGGGAGATGTGCTGCCGACAAGGATAATATTTAACTTTTTTAAAACGATACGACCAGCAGATAATAGAGCGTTTGCTCGTTTATCTGCTGATCGCTGCCCTGTTTACACAGGGCAATTATTGGCAATGAGCGTTCTATGAATGCTTGTCTTCACGATAATTGCCCAGTGTAAACCCCCCTTAAGTCATTCATTTGTAAACTTGCCTGAAGAAGGCGCCTGTGTGCTCTGAAAGCTTGCATATATAATTTTCACCGTTATAGAATTAGAAAACTTACAGTTTTCTAATATTATATTATAAATTCTGCTCACATACCTTTCCTATACCAGTGCATTAAGCCCCGGTCTCTTTACAGTAGAATGGTATAGTCCACAGATTAGTGATGTGCACTTTTTGCATGGGCCAACTGCACAGGACTAATGGTAAAATGATAATAATAATTAATATTGTTGTTATTATTGTTATTGTCACAACTCCTTCGCTGTGTGTGTGTATTCACTTGTATATGGCTTCAACCCCTGCCCAACATCCCCCATACATGTACGGCCTGAGCACGCTCCATAAGGGGAGCGTGTCGGCTGTTTGTTACAGCCTAAACTTCACTTCAACAAAAGAGATCCAGCCTGTCTCCTTGTGATTTATAAAATGGCTGCCTGTCTCTTGGTGATGTTATCATGATGTTGTTAATAAAATTAATTATTTAAAAAAAAACCACATGAACACACACACACCGATGAGACAGAAAGAACAATGGAGAAGCAGTTTCTGCACAGAGACTTACAGATATGCTGCTGAGATACTGCTGTAGGTAGAAATAGTTTATAAGTTCTTCCCCTCAGCTGCGTACCGGTCAGGACCGGACTGGCCATCTTGCAGTTCTGGCAAATGCCAGATGGGTCAGTGAACAGTGGGGTGCCTGTTGGCCACCCACACAATCAGTATCGGGCAGTGGTGAACACAGACACCAACATTACAATAACTGCTGCCTCTTGGTGTTCAAAACCACATCTTTCTTTGATTTATTGCTGTGTATTCTGCAATGACGGGAAGGAGTACTGCAGAAATGAAGTATAGTGTTTGTTAGCCAAGCCACAGCTAATCAGCTCTAGACTTGTTATCTGCATCGATGCCTAGCTCATCAGCGCACAACTCTGGTGCCGCAGAGGAGAAGGAGAATTAGTACCTGTCCTGTCTGCATGTACAAGACAAATCTAATGCTGGTTGGCTGAGCATCAGCCAATCAGTGATAGGCTTGCTATTGCTCCCTGAGCACAGCTTCAGTCTGACTGTCAAGGAGAAGGAGACTCCAGCCCTTGCCAGGTACTGTAGATAGGAGGAGCTATAGCGTTAAAAGGGTGAGCATCAGGTTATGGCTAATTTGAGCCGCAAGTGGGAAGAGCTTTGTAAATGGGCGTGTCTTTACGGGCACATGGACGGGGCTTAGTGCTGGAGGGGGCATCTCAGGTATAGATGCCTATGTACTGCCAGCATCCTGCATGCCAGTGTCCAAGAGTCAGCAGTCTACAATAGAAAGCAGGTAAGTATAGCAATGTGAGTGAAGTGTTGGATTGATATTTGTAGTGTGAATGGTTGGTGTAGATCTAACAGTTTATGTCCATTGTATGAATGAAATATGCAATTTGTGTGAGTTCTGTCTCTTCCTCTAATGTATTAGTGGCATTTGTGTGAGTCTTGTATAGAGTGTGTGTGAGTGGTATGTCTGATATAGGTCTAGTGTGTAAGTGTTATGTGTAATATATGTTCAGCGTTTGTATGGTGAATGTGGTATGTGTCTAGTGTGAGTAGTGTATGTGTCTAGTGTGAGGCGTAGCTAGGTTCTCGAGCACCCAGGGCAAAGAGTACCTTTGGCACCCCCCGAACCTCTTTGCTGACATCTCCTTCCCCCTCGCCAAGTTTGTTTTCTGTACCAATAAATGAGATGTCATTTTTTTCCACAACGTTTTATATTGAACTCGAGCATAAAGCCTTTTGTACATTTTACAAGCAGTATAGTTCCATATGCAACACCAGAACCAAGCTCATTACATATATACAACACCATATCAAAGCTCAGTACATATATACAGTGCCAGAACCAATCTCAGTACATATATACAATGCCAGAACCAAGATCAGTACATATATACAGTGCCAGAACAAAGCTCAGTACATATATTCAGCGCCAGAACAAAGCTCAGTACATATATACAGTAACAGGACCAAGCTCAGTACATATATATGGCACCAGAACCAAGCTCAGTACATAAATACAACACCAGCACAAATACAGCTCAATTTAGTGCAACCCCTGCCGTATAGGTTTGCACTAAATTGTATACAAACAATGGTTTCACACAAAAAAAATCATACCACCCATCATCTCGCTGCAGATCATACAGTGACTACAGTACTGATTAGAGGCAGAACAAACATTTACATTAAGTGACTCACAGGTGATGTCAGATTCTAGTTGTTCTTTTTCTCTTTTCTTCTCCATCCGGTCCAGACCTCTATGATGACTTCTCCCGGCCACAGCCCATTTCTGCAGTTTGCAGCTCAGATGTCTTCAGCTTCTCACTTTTCAAACATTTCTGCACCTATAAACGAAGATAACGTTTTCATGGTGCCAGACACTGTGCCTCTAAATATAATAGCACCATACACTGCACCTCTAATTATAATAGCACCATGCACTGTGTCCCACACACACACACACACACACACACACACACTGTGACGCCTCTAGATAGTGCCCCCATAGAGCCCCCTGTATATAGTGCCCCACATATAGCCCCTCTGAAAATAGTGCCCCACATGTAGCCCCATGTAGATAGTGCCCCACATATAGCCCCTTGTAGATAGTGCTCCACATAGAGTCCACCACTATATATAGTGTCTAACATATAGCCCACCCCTGTAGATACTGCCCCACATATAGCCCACCCCTGTATATTGTGCCTCACCTACAGCTCCCCCTATCATGCTCCATATATAACCCACCCCTGTATATAGCCCCCTGTAGATATAGCCCACCTCTGTATATAGTGTCCAACATATAGCCCACCCCTGTAGATAGTGTCCTACATATATCTCCCCTGTAAATAGTGCTTCACATATAGCCCACCCCTGTATATAGTGCCTCACATATAGGTCCCCCTATAGTGATCCACGTATGGTCCACCCCTGTATATAGCCCCCCCTGTATAAAATACCTCACGTATAGCTCCACCTATAGTACTCCACATACAGCCCACCCCTGTATATAGCCCACCTGTAGGTAGAGCCGACCCCTATAGATAGAGCCCCCTGTAGATTATGTCACTCATATTTTTATTAGGATAAAAAACAACAACATTACATACTCACCTTAATCCCGTTCCTGCACCGTCCGGTGGAAATGCAGATGTGCTCCCTTCTGAGCTGGTCTGCTGGGGTTGAATGACGCAAGTGGCTTGCGTCTATGAAAGGTGCTGATTGGCAGGGCACTGTGACTTGCTATGTCAATCATGCCTTTCATCGATGCAGGCGGCACAAATAAGTAATCACGCCACTCGAGTCGTTGAAAGGCGCTGAATGGCATGGCATGGAATGTGCCCCTGTAGGTATGTGTCTAGTATGTGAGTGGTGTGTGCAGCATCTGTGCCCGGTGTGAATAGTACGTGTTCAACATGTGTCCTTGGTGTGGGACAATGTGCGGCATATGTCTTAGGTGTGAGTGGCTAGAGTGGAGGATATATCCTAGGTGTGAGTGGTGCACGTGCGGCATATGTCCTAGGTGTGAAAGGGTGATGTATTCTATGTGTAAGTGGTGTGCGTGCGCATGTGTAAGTAGGTATGAGTGGTGTGTGTGTGCATGTGCCGTATGTGTGAGTGGTGTGCCTGTGAATGTGTCCTAGGTGTGAGTGGTGTGTGTGCGCATGTGTCCTAGGTGTGAGTGGTGTGAGTGCGCATGTGTCCTGGGTTTGAATGGCACAAATGTGGGTTACATCTGTGTGTCATGTGTACAGCATGTGAGTGTGTGTTTATATGGCTGAATATAATTTTGAAATCATACTATTTAGTTACAGTATGGTGATATTTTAGCATTGTATAATGGCATAATTTGCAATCTTTATATGTCAATATTAGGCTATGATCACGCAATAACGATTTATTTAGGACTAAGTCCCTGATCCCATACCTAAATCCTTTTCAAATCCACTAACATTCTACATCTATTGCAACTGAATGGGCTATTTTATATCCTATTCACATGCAGAAAAAGTCTGCGCAGTTTTGATTCCGCTCTGCAAAAAAAATCCTCTGGAATAATGAAAACCCCCAGACCAAGGCAAGTGCGCCGAGACGCGCGTCGGGGTGGACGTCCATTACATTGCTCCAGCAGCTCATGGGTCAGTATGGCGATATTTTTTCTTACTATCTTGTGTTTCACATAGACCATTGCTGTACATGTATTTATACATTACTTATGCATTGAGCCTTGTCCGCATTTGGTTTGTTTGTGTATGCCACACCTTACTCTCTGACTCATACATACATTTATTGTTCATTACTTCTTAGCAGGAGTTTATGTTATGATCATCTCTTTGTTAGTGTGTCTGTGGACCTTTTTATATGCTGTATTTTAGTATTTTCCAATAAAATAAACAAATTTGATATTTGATACAACACTCATGCATTATTGCATCTCTTTTCGTTGTTTTGGTCTGGATATCTAGTCTTGATGCAGGCAAATATTACTAAAATGAACTGTTTTTGATCAACCTTTCTACCAAAACTATATTGGTCTGATATATAAAGTATTTACAATTGGCGGGTGATCAATACTATATCTTCTTTGGTTATATCTCTAGAATAATGAGCATGTTCATTATTCTTGTGGAAAAGCAGTGGATTCGTTGGAGTTGGAGCTATCGGTAATTATTCCATTTTTTAATTTACCCCTGTCTTAATAAATCTCCCCATGTCTTTTATAGCTGAAAGGTGGCCCCATGTACTCTAGCCCAACACAGGTGGCTGCGTATGGCCTGCGGTGGGTCTGTTTGCTTAAATGTGCCTGATTTTAAATGTGGGCTGATTTTAAGTCCCAGTGCACTCCTGGGCCCAGTGCAAAAAGTTTTTCTTGGGCCCCCCGTCTTCTCTTCATGGATGCTGGCCCGCAGCTCGCAGCTGAATCGTTGGGTCTCCTAAGTGACCCATCGATGCAGCACTAGCAGCCTGGGTAAGGTCTTAAAACATCAGGGGTGTTAGCCCCAATGGATTTGTTTTCCACCCCAAAAATGTTTATATTGTATATATCGAAGACAACGACCACTATAGTTGCGCCACTGAATAGGCTTAGACCCCGGCAGACAGTATCACACATAATAGGATTAGATAGAGGGCCTAGCTGACAGTACTCTCATACTAAACCCTCCTCGCTCCTGAATCAGGACCTCTTCATCTAACTCAGGAGCAAGGTGGGTACGTATACAGTTACTGCCGTAACAGGGACACGTGAAGTTTACAACATAGGCTCCAATTACTACAGTAATTGTGGATAGACGTGGTGCAGGGTGTCATTGGCCCCCCTGGCTTCAGGGCCCGGTCGCAGTTGCAACTGCTGCGACCCCTAGAGCTATGCTACTGTTGTTTCCTCAATAGACTTTTATTCCCCTGTTTAGATAGCTGAACAGTGTTACCTAAATGCTAGTGGTTACATAATGTGTAGGTGTGGATCACATAACTGACGCCATGTTTACTTTATAATTTCCTACTAAAAAATAATAAGCAAATAATAAAAATAATAAGCAAACAACGCCTTAAACCCCTAGGTGTATTTGGACGTACAAGGACAGCCAAATGTGCCAAGAAGTTTAAGAAGGTTTTTTTTATTCTTTTTTACATTTATTTATAGAATGTATGTAAATCCAAATGCACCTGTGGGAACTCCTAAGTCACCAATGGGTTAACTGTCGGGAGCGTGGCTATGATTGACAGCCATGCTCCTGATAACCCCTTAGATGCCACATCAATGGCAACTGTGTCACCTAAGAAGTTTGAAAAACAAATGTCCCCAGGTATGCCATAGGTGGGAGCCTATTACTAGTGGTACACTTGTAAACCATTAAATTAGCAATCAAATGACCCCTACTGGGGCAAAAAAAAGGAAAATTAAGTTGAATAAATTTGAATGAAAAAACAAGTCTCCCTCCCAAAAAATAAAAGTAACCCCTTTAATAATAATAATAATAATAACAATAAAAAAATATATATATACATATATATATATCGCAAATCATAATGACCCACAGAATAAAGTTAACTTATTACTTATACCGCGCCGTGCAAGACATAAAAAAAAACAACCTAAAAACTGGCGAATTTGCTTTTTCTTTCATTCTGCCAAAAAAATGAACAAAAGTCAATCTGTACATTATTTGTATTCCAAACTACTACCAATCCAGCACACAAGCCCACATATGGCTAAGTCGGCGGAAAAAGAAACAAGTTAAAATGCATCAACTTAAAAATTTATTTTTATTAGCTAGTATATTTTTTAGCTAGTTATAATGTCTTTTTCAATAGCTTTTCAAGTTGTGTTAAGTTTTATTTCTTTAGTAAGAAATCCCCTTTTCTGTGGTAAAATCTCATATTGTGTAGATAAAAGAAAAGTACAGATCTGGATGTGTAGAACTTCACACTGACCTTGGACATATTTATACATACTATCGCATTAATGACATTTACATGTAGAGAAATCCAAGACAAATTACAATTCTGTAAAATTTGTCATAATGATAACTGTTCACTGCCTTATTAATGTAAGTTTGTTTGTCTCTCCCAAGATCTGATGTGCCTTGATTGTGTGCTCCCAATATGTTGTATGGTCAATGATATCTTTTTTTTGTTACCAGAAAAGCATACAAAATGTCACTAGCATAAAAAGTGCAACAAATAAGTCATACAATAAACATCTGGCACATCAGTGTTGCCTCAAACAGTAATCCACAAATCAGTGGAGTGACAAGCTCAATGATAAATAGCGAAGTCATAACAGAGTGGGGGAGGGTTGTGTGGTGCTAGCGTAGTGTATCTGATGGATGAAGAGCCATGCGTCAACTGTAAAGCACAGGTCCTGTAATTACGCTTGTTTTCACTCGAAATGGCTGCATATAACGTAATCAATCATTATGAGAGACATAAGTCTAACATTGCGCATACATGACACAAGGATCTTCTTTTTATGGAATGATAGATGTTTGTCTAGAGTTTTGAAATTGGGACCACGGACTCCAAAGTTTATCAAACTTATTGTATTATCTAGCCTCGCAACTTGCCAACTCTTCCATTCGGTAAATCTGACCAATTTTATCATATCATAAATCTAGTGATGTTAAAACTGTATTAAGCCATTTATGTAGTATGACTAAGGGCATGACCACACGTGGCGGATTTCCTCCGCAACTGTCCGCATCAATGCCGCACAGAATCTGTGTTGCAGATTCTGCTGCGGATCTGCACAAAATGTGCAGTAAATTGATGCGGACTAGCTGCTGCGGACTGCGGGAAAAGTACTTCCCTTCTCCCTATCAGTGCAGGATAGAGAGAAGGGACAGCACTTTCCCTTGTGAAAGTCAAAGAAATTCATACTTACCGCCCGTTGTCTTGGTGACGCGTCCCTCCTTCGGCATCCAGCCCGATCTCCCTGGATGACGCGGCAGTCCATGTGACCGCTGCAGCCTGTTATTAGCCTGTGATTGGCTGCAGCCGTCACTTAGACTGAAACGTCATCCTGGGAGGTCGGACTGGAGACAGAAGCAGGGAGTTCTCGGTAAGTATGAACTTATATTTTTTTTACAGGTTGCTGTATATTGTGATCGGTAGTCACTGTCCAGGGTGCAGAAACAGTTACTGCCGATCGCTTAACTCTTTCAGCACCCTGGACAGTGACTATTTACAGACGTCTGCTAGCAACGCTCCCGTCATTACGGGAGCCCCATTGACTTCCTCAGTCTGGCTGTAGACCTAGAAATACATAGGTCCAGCCAGAATGAAGAAATGTCAAGTTAAAAAAGCAAGACGGATCCGCAGCACACATAACATGTGCATGACAGCTGCGGACTTCATTGCGGAAATTTGAATCTCCATTGAAGTCAATGGAGAAATTCCGCCATGAGTCCGCCACTGCTCCGCAACAGACAGAGCATGCTGCGGACACAAAATTCCGCTCCGCAGCCTATGCTCCGCAGCGGAATTTTACGCCTCGTCTAAACGAACACTGCTAAATTAAAGTGTAAGTCAATGGACAAACGGCTCCGCTGCGGATTAACGCTGCGGAGTGTCCGCAGCGGAATTTAAGTGAAATTCCGCCACGTGTGAACCCAGCCTAACATGGCCGCCTGCACCAAGCAAGTGTCTAGATTATTTTTGATAGACTTTTAAGTAAAGTCAGGGAGCTGTAAGAGGACTGTCTCTGGTGTCAGACAGATATGTGGGGTGCAAATGGATCAAGCTGATTTTTCAACCTCCTGCCAATATTTGCATATGCCAGGGCAGTACCATAAAATGTAATAGAGGGAGTCTACATCTATACCACAGCACCAACACTTATCCGAGTCAGCCATACCCATTTCAAAGGAGTTTTGTACCACCTGATTAATATTTTCTAGTATCTCTCCTGGATATGGATGCATCTCAAATAATACTTTAGAGTTAGCATGGATGGAGGCTATCTCAAGAGCTGAGAATATCTTCCCAAATTCCTTTTCACAATATAAGACATAAGCTGGTACTGTAGGAGTTTCAAGGGTTATCAGAGAATGGTATAGCAATGAGCTTGCTTTCAGATGAAGTTAATCTTTTTGGGAGAACTTCGTTTTACACATACGGTCTCAGAGAGAAAGAAATTTAGTCAAGAAGGACCTGCACGTGGATATAATATCTGCTGTATGCAAAAAATTCATAGGTGATGGGCTAATGAAAGAGGGGATAGACGTACTTAGTTCTTCTAAGAAGGTTGTATATGCCAGATTTATCTAGACTGCTTGCGAATACAAACTGGGATGGTCTCAGTAAGAAAGGTAGCAAGTCAGCAGGCTTTAAGGGCGTTGGTTTGAAAATCATTAGTATATTTAGAATTCAGGAAATTGATTAATTTAATTGTTCCTTGGGATATATAATATGGGATTCTACCCAGGTTTTTGAGATCTCACAACCTTGCTGACCCAGTGCAAAACACCATTGTGTGAGATGAGGCATGAGAGAAGTTAGAAATCTCTAATAATAACCTAATGTGAAGCCATCAGGTCCAAGGATTTCCCCCAAATTATCTGATATTGATTTGTAATGGGTCCGATGTCGACTCTATGTATTCTGTCTAAGTGGTTTATGATAAAAAAGATAATCAATTATTTGGAAGGAGTTATACATGGCCGAGAAATAAGTATAGCCCATTGAGGAAAGATAAATTAGACGATGGGTATCTATAAGGTTGGCTTAATGCATTGTTTTTAGGGATTCTACACAATGAAAGCTGAGATTGGGCAGTTATACACGAGGATGTGCCAACAATTGGAACTATACTAATCCCCACTTCAAAATCAATATGTTTAAAAGCGTATCCTCAAAACACATTGATTGCCTGGTATTGGGGGCATATAGGTTTGTGAGTGAGACAAACATCCTATTGATCCTGTTTTTAATGAACAAGAGCCAGTCCTATGGATCAGTTTGAGTAACCAAATGTTCAAAAGGTAATGCAATGCTAAATCAGCCGGAAGAGGAAGTGGAGTACCAACTATGAAATCAAAGTTAGAAGTATGTTTGCGGTAGGGTAGGATTGGATCCAACTTTAAAATGGGTTTATTGAAAGAAAAATATGTCTGTCTTATATTTCTTCAACAAGGATATGGTCTGCGACGGTTTTTGTGGGTCATTGAATTCTCTAACCTATAAGAAGTAACTACAATGTTAGTCATCTTAAAAAAAAATACAGAATGTACATACAAGCATTGATATCATTACAGTCAACACACTCATAGCTAAGGCACCACATAGCTGTAAAAATAAAGATAGGATGATAAACAACCGTGTTCATCAGGTAAGGGGGTAAGATAATATATACAAGTTATGGTGTTAGTCCCTCTATACCCAAGATCTCCATCTCGGGTGAGTGTGGGGAGGGGGAGAAAAGGTGTCATGTGACTTCATCATCTGAGACAAGTTCTAAATCCAGATTTAAATTAGAATGGTAGGCTCTAAACTCAATAATATTGGTAAAATAGCAGTAACCCTTGTCATAATATAAAAAATAAAACCCTTAGGCTTCAATATCGTGAGTCGACTGTGCTATTCTTTCAATCAAAATGACGGAACCCTTACACAACGGGGACAAACGGAAAAATTTTTCACTGAAATCAATGGTAATGCAAACTTAAACATATGGTTTCCATTTGTTTCAGTTTGTGTTCTATTCATGGGTTCCCCTGACGGAAAGGTCCGATGGAACCCATGAACGGAGTCCCGACACAGATGTAAACAAAGCCTAAAAGAGTCAAATTCAGAACTATAACCGTACAGTTCGTCCATAAAACTGCAGGTCACCTCCAAGAGGCCAGCATGCCATTTCAGCATGCAGGCTGAAGGCTATAGGGTCAATGGAGGGGTGAACAAGGTTCACATTGAACCGAGTACACACCTTCCTGTGAAACCAAGCCAAAGTCCTCTCAATAATAGACCTGCTCAAGTGATGAGCCTCATAGTTACATAGGTTGAAAAAAGACACAGTTCAACCTTCCTTAATCTATTACCCGTCTTTCATTGCTAGATTAATTATAACCTTCAATGCCAGTTATTAGTAAATTTACATCTAGCCCTTTTTCAAATGCTGAATTATTATCTACCATTGCTAACTCTTGGGGCATTCCATAGTTTGAGTACTCTAATTTTGAAGAACGCTTTCCAATACTGATGTCTTAAACGTCTTTCTTCCACATGCAATAAATCTTCCCTGGTCCTTTGTAAAGTCCTTGGAAAGAACAGATTATGTGCTTATTCTTTGTATTGACCATACGTATACAAATACATGTTAATAAGATCACATCTAAAGCGTCTTTTTTCCAAGCTGAACAAGCCCAATTTCTCTAGATTTACATTGCAAGGGATACCTCCCATCCCATTTAATAATCTAGTTGCCCACCTTTGAACTCTCTCCAGTCTCCTATATCCTTTTCACAATTTTGAGCCCAAAGCTGAATTCCATATTCAAGACTTTGCCTTACAAGGGATTTATATATATATATATATATATATATACATACATATATATATATATATATATATATATATATATATATATATATATATATATATATATATATATATATATATATATATATATATATATATATATATATATATATGTATATATATACTGAATCACAGGTTTTTATCTCTCTTTTTATACACCCTAAAATCCTAACTAGGATACCCAGGTCCTTCTCTTGTTTCGTTATCCCCATGTCTTTTTAATTAAATTTATATGCATTAATACTATTATTGTGTCCTAGGTAAATTACCTTACATTTATCAACATTAAATTTAATCTGCCATTTTTTTGCCCAGCTTTCTAGCTTAGCTAGGTCTTTCTGTAATATTTTATAGTCAAGCTGAGTTTTAAGTATCCTATAAAGTTGTGTAGCTTCAGCAAAAACTGACACCCTACTAGCAATCCCATCCACAATGTCATTAATATAGAGATTAAAAGGAGCTTTCTTGAATTTCTTGGATATAGTGGATTTGAACTTGCCGTTAGGCATTCAAGGATCCAGTCTTGGCAGCTGTGGCAGATCCATCTGAAGTGGAGGAAACGGTGGCCGTGAAAGAATAGCAATCAGAGAAACATTAACCCTTTAATGACCAGCCTATTTTAAACCTTAATGACCAAGCTATTTTTTAAGTTTTTCCATCGTCGCATTCCAAGAGCTATAACTTTTTTATCTTTGCGTCCACATAGCTGTATAAGGTTTTTTGCGGGACAAGTTGTAATTTTTAATATCACCATTTTGGGGTACATATAATTTATTAATTAACTTTTATTAACTTTTTTGGGGGGGAATAGATAAAAACCTGAAATTTTGCCACTCTTTTTTGCGTCCTAAATCTACGCCGTTTACCGTGTGGTATAAATAACCCAATAACTTTATTCAGCGGGCTGTTACGATTGCAAGGATACAAAATTTGTATAGATTTTGTATGTTTTACTACTTTTACATAGTAAAAACCTGTTTTTTTTTCTAATTATTTGTTTTTGTGTCTCCATATTTGAAGAGTCATAACTTTTTTATTGTTCCGCTGATGCAGCTGTATGAGGCCTTTTTTTTTGCGGAACGACTTGTAGTTTTTATTGGTACCATTTTGGAGTAGATGCGACTTTCTGATCACTTTTTATCAAATTTTTCTTAAGGCAGGATTAACAGAAAACATTTCCATTGTTTTTTATTTTATTTTTTACGGCGTTCACCGTGCGGGTTAAATAATGTAATAGTTTTACAGTTGGGGTCGTAACGGACGCGGCGATACCAAATATGTCTTATCTTTTTAACTTTATTTTGTTTTTTTAATAGTAAAGCATTTTGTAGGGGAAAAAGTGGTTTTTTCATTTTTTTTTTCCACTTTTTTTTAATTAACTTTATTAAACTTTTTTTTTTTACTTTTTTACTAGTCCCACTGGGGGACTTTAATATGCGATCATCCGATCACTTTTATAATACAATGCAATGCTTTTGAATTGCAGTGTATTACGGCCTGTCCGTTTAAAACGGACTGGCATCTGCTAGGCCATGCATCTGGCATGTCCTAGCAGGCATACACTACAGGCAGACCTGGGGGCCTTTATTAGGCCCCCGGCTGCCATCGGAGACACGGATACTCGGGAGGGTTCCATTCCGTGAGTACCTGCCGGGTAAGAGGGCAAGGTATGGCGTGAAGATGTATAAGCTGCGAGAGTGCATAAGGGTATACCTACAGGTTTAGGATATATGAAGGAAAGGCCACCCCCAAACCAGACTGCATCCTGGACTACAATAGGTACATGGGAGGGGTGGACTTGTAAGATCAAATCCTGAGACCCTACAGCGCCGTGCGGTGTGGTATAAGAATCTGGCCGGGCACATCATACAGATGGCTTTGTACAATGCGTACGTGCTACGTCGATGTGCAGGCCAGACGGGAACTTTCCTGGAATTTCAAGAGGTGATTATCAAGAACCTAATCTTTAGGGACCAAGAAGGGGGGGGGGGGGCACCCAGTACTTCTGGAAGTGGGGCCACACGCATCGTACCAAGGCAGCAACACTTTCCAGGAGAAGTTCCCCAAACTGGCAACAAGGGAAAAAGTCAAAAGAGGTGCAAAGTCTGCTATAAGAGGGCGATAAGGGATGACACAATATATCAATGTGACACGTGTCCCGAATAACCAGAGCTCTGTATGAAAGAGTGTTTTAAAATTTATCATACATCCCTTGGTTTATAATTTACCCCAATTTTACTTACCCTGATGCACTCCGCACAGCTTATCCCCCCTCGTCTTTCCCCTCTGAGCCCTGCTGTGTGCCCAGGCAGCTGATAACAGCCACATGTAGGGTATTGCCATACCCGGGAGAACCCACATTACAGTTTATGGGGTGCAGGTCTCCAGTCAAAATGCTCACTACACCTCTAGATGAATGCCTTAAGGGTGTCGTTTTTAAAATGGGGTCACTTCTTGCGGGTTTCAACTGTACTGGTACCTCAGGTGCTTCTGCATACATGACTTCGCACTAGAAAATCCCCAGTAGGCCAAATGGTGGTCCTTTCCTTCTGAACCCTCCCATGGGCCCAAACGGCAGTTTATCACAACAAATGGGGTATTGCGGCACTCAGAATAAATTGCGCAACAGAATGGGGTATTTTGTTTCTTGTGAAAATAAGAAATTTTCAGCCAAAACTACATATTATTTGAAAAAAATAATTTTGTTTTCATTCCCAGCCCAATTCAAATAAGTTCTGTGAAAAAACTATGGGGTCAAAATGGTCACAACATAAATGAATTACTTGAGGGGTGTAGTTTCCAAAATGGGGTCATTTGTGGTTGGTTTCTATTGCTTTGATACCTCTGGGGCTCTGAAAATGCGACATGGCACCCGAAAACCAAACCAGCAAAATCTGGACTCCAAAGAACACACAGCGCTCCTTTCCTTCTGAGCCCTCCCATGGGCCCAAACGGCAGTTTATCACCCCAAATGGGGTATTGCCGCACTCAGGACAAATTGGGCAACAAAATGGAGTATTTTATTTCTTGTGAAAATAAGAATTTTTGAGCTAAAATGACATATTATTGGAAAAAATATATATTTTTTTAAATCCCAGCCCAATTCAAATAAGTTCTGTGAAGAAACTATGGGGTCTAAATGGTCACATTACCCATAAATAAATTCCTTGAGGGGTGTAGTTTCCAAAATGGGGTCACTTCTGGTGGGTTTCCATTGCTTTGATACCTCTGGGGCTCTGAAAATACGACATGGCACCCGAAAACCAAACCAGCAAAATCTGTACTCCAAAGAACACACAGCGCTCCTTCCCTTCTGAGGCCTCCCATGGGCCCAAACGGCAGTTTATTGCCACAAATGGGGTATTGCTGCACTCATGAGAAATTGGGCAACAAAATTGAGTATTTTGTTCCCTGTGAAAATAAGACATTTTGATAAAAAATTACATCTTATTGGAAAAAATTTCATTTTTTTAATTTCACAGCCCAATTGAAATAGGTGCTGTGAAAAAAACTGTGTTGTCAAAATGCTAACAACAACCATAAATTAATTCCTTGTGGGGTGTAGTTTCCAAAATGGGGTCACTTTTGGTGGGTTTATATTGCTTTGATACCTCTGAGGCTCTGCAAATGCGACATGGCACCCGAAAACCAATCCAGCAAAATCTGGACTCCAACAAACATATAGCGCTCTTTTCCTTCTGAGCCCTCCCATGGGCCCAAACGGCAGTTTATCACCACAAATGGGGTATTGCCACACTAAGGACAAATTGGGCAACAAAATGGGGTATTTTGTTCCCTGTGAAAATAAGAAATTTTGATCACAAATTACATTTTATTGGAAAAAATGAAATTTTTTTCATTTCACAGCCCAATTCAAATAGGTGCTGTGAAAAAACTGTGCGGTCAAAATGGTAACAACAACCATAAATGAATTCCTTGAGGGTGTAGTTTCCAAAATGGGGTCACTATTGGGGGATTCCTACTGTTTTGGCACCTCAACACCTTTTCAAACCTGGCATGCTGCCTAAAATATATTCTAATAAAAAAGAGGACTCAAAATGCACTAGGTGCTTCTTTGCTTCTAGGGCTTGTGTTTTATTCCACGAGCGCAGTAGGGCCACATGTGGGACATTTCTAAAAACTGCAGAATCTGGACAATACATATTTAGTAGTGTTTCTCTGGTAAAACCTTCTGTGTTACAGAAAAAAAAATGAATAAAATTGAAATTCAGCAAGAAAAAATGAAATTTGCAAATTTCACCTCCACTATGCTTTAATTCCTGTGAAATGCCTGAAGGGTTAAAAAACTTTCTAAATGCTGTTTTGAATACTTTGAGGGGTCTAATTTTTAAAATGGGGTGTTTTATCAGGGTTTCTAATACATAGGCCCCACAAAGCCACTTCAGAACTCAAGAGGTACCTTAAAAAAAAGGCTTTTGAAATTTTCTTAAAAATATGAGAAATTGCTTTTTATGTTCTAAGCCTTGTAACATCCAAGAAAAATAAAAAAATGTTAAAAAAATGATGCCAATCTAAAGTAGACATATGGGAAATGTGAACTAGTAACTATTTTGGGTAGTATAACCGTCTGTTTTACAAATAGATGCATTTAAATTCTGAAAAATGCAATTTTTTCAAAATTTTCTCTACATTTTGCAATTTTTCACCAATAAACACTGAATATATCGGCCAAATTTTACCACGAAGATGAAGCCCAATGTGTCACGAGAAAACAGTCTCAGAATCGCTTGGGTAGGTTTAAAGAGGCTCTGTCACCAGATTTTGCAACCCCTATCTGCTATTGCAGCAGATAGGTGCTGCAATGTAGATTACAGTAACATTTTTATTTTTAAAAAACGAGCATTTTTGGCCAAGTTATGACCATTTTTGTAGTTATGCAAATGAGGCTTGCAAAAGTCCAAGTGGGTGTGTTTAAAAGTAAAAGTCCAAGTGGGCGTGTATTATGTGTGTACATCGGGGCGTTTTTAATACTTTTACTAGCTGGGCGCTCTGACGAGAAATATCATCCACTTCTCTTCAGAACTCCCAGCTTCTGCCAGATCACGCTGTGACGTCACTCACAGGTCCTGCATCATGTCAGACGAGCGAGGACACATCGGCACCAGAGGCTTCAGTTGATTCTGCAGCAGCATCGGCGTTAGCAGGTAAGTTGATGTAGCTACTTACCTGCAAACGCTGATGCTGCTGCAGAATCAACTGTAGCCTCTGGTGCCGATGTGTCCTCGCTCGTCTGACACGATGCAGGACCTGTGAGTGACGTCACAGCGTGATCTGGCAGAAGCTGGGCGTTCTGAAGAGAAGTGGATGATACTTCTCATCAGAACGCCCAGCTAGTAAAAGTATTAAAAACGCCCCGATGTACGCACATAATGCACGCCCACTTGGACTTTTACTTTTAAACACACCCACTTGGACTTTTGCAAGCCTCATTTGCATAACTACAAAAATGGTCATAACTTGGCCAAAAATGCTCGTTTTTACCCATGTTAGTCTTAGCAAATGGTCACTTAGTGTTATTCTGTTCAGGTTGTTCCCGTGCCCTGCTACCTGTATACTGTATCCCGTGCTATATCTGTTTCTGTGCCTTAACCTGTTGGAGTCCTGTTGTGCCACCGGATATTATGCACAGAAAGTATTACGGGTAGATATAGAATTATCTATACCATATTAAATTATAAGCATATGTAAAAAAGTAAGAGCATACCCTGGACTACAACAGCCCCAAGGGCCATATAACAGTGTGGATCAACTTAAATTCAGCACTCACCCATTGAGATGGTGACAGGGTGGCGAGCACACAAGGGGAAAAGCAAGCTTTGAATTTTCTATGGGCAGCAGCGTCTCTGCTCCTGCTCCCTTCTCCTGCTCCATTTTCCCCTGCTCCATTTCCCCCTTATATAGGCAGAGAGTAATGGGGCACACCTCCACTTTCTGCAGTCCATCTCAACTGTTCTAACTAGAGACAGATTTTTCTTGATAACAGGAGGTTGACAGCAGATGACAGGAAGAAAGACACCTAGTAGCAATAACTTGACACAGAATTTGCATGGATAAAACAATATGTATTAGATATACTATTAGCTTAGCATAAGTGGTTTAAAAAGGAAGTGTGCATGTAAAGAATATTATGATTTGCATGATTTTCTTCAAGAGAGGTAAGCTCACTGTACTATACTTTTAATATATATTTGATATATCGTAAAATTATTAGTGAAATTATTAGTGACACTAATTAGTGAAAAATATATCACTAGCAAGATTATTGGTACAGTATTTCTTGTGATTTGACCCAAGGGAGAGATGGGCTGGATGTCTTCAAAATGTTCAGCCACCACAGCCACTGTATTCTGTATCCTGTATACAGGTTTAGGGTGGGTTAGTTTATTATTTGCTATACAGTATACAACTTATTATTTAATAATCTACATAGACTTTAGACTTTGAATTTTCTATGGGCAAGATACACAAGATACTGCGCCGTTACACAAGATGATGCCGCATGGTCTGACCAGTCCTGCGTCACTGGAGGACGGTGCAGGAACAGGTCAGAATGTTGTTGTTTTTTTCTTGTGGGCAGCGTTGGGGGTGTTATTTACAGGGGGTGCTATCTACAGGTGGCATTAAATACAGAGGGCATTGTGACTGCGCTATCTATAGGGGGCATTGTGTTTGGCGCTATCTACAGGGGGCAGTGTGACTGGCACTATCTACAGGGGGCATTATGACTGGTGCTATCTACAGGGGGCAGTGTGACTGGCATTTTCTAAAGGGGGCATTGTGACTGGCACTATCTACAGGGGGCAGTGTGATGGTTGATATCTACAGGAAACATTGTTAGTGTGTGTGGTGATTTACTTTACAGTGTTTGACACAATTTAATTCATGGGGACAGAGCACGGTGCTATTATATTCAAGGGCATAGTGTATAGTACTATTGTATTCAGGGGCACAGTGTGTGATACTATAATAATCAGGGGCTTAGAGTGTGGCACCATGAGAATTTTACCTTTGTTTATAGGTGCGGAAAAGTTGGAAAAGTGAGAAGCCGAAGACATCTGAGCGGCAAACTCTGCAGAAATGGGCCGTGGACGGGAGAAGTCATCATACAGGTCTGGACCGAATGGAGAAGAAAAGAGAAGAACGAAAGAGAATCTGAGACGTCACCTGTGAGTAACCCAATGTAAATGTTTGTTCTCCCTATGACTGATCAGTACTGTAGTTATTGTATGATCTTCAGCGAGATGACGTATAGTAGCATTCCTTTTTGTGAAACAGCAACTCCCAGCATATCCTTACCATTGATCAGGCTATACTGGGATCTGTTGTTTTATGTTGTACAAACTTATATGGCAGGGGTTAAACTGAATTTACAAATGATCACTGTACTGAGCTGTATGGTGCTGTATGTATGTACTGATGAAACTTGGAGTGCCGCCTCTCTTTTTTACTTTTTGTTTGGACATTTTTGGATCTACAAGTCAGTTCCCTTGAGTCTGGCACCCATTTGGGCCCTGGAGGCTTATCTTGTTCTGCTGTGCTGCCCATACCTTCTACTTTTGAATACACTGTCCATATATGGACAGTGATGTCAGGAGCAGAGCTGGAGTCCCAGACGGAGCACTAGTAGCTCTCTGCCAGGGACTCCGGCTCTGGGCTTGCCCCTGACATCACTGTCCAGATATGGACAGTGATGTCAGGAGCAGAGCTGTAGTCCCAGAAAGAGCGCTACTAGCACTCTGCCCAGGTCTCCGGTTCTGGGCTCACCACTGACATCACTGTCCATATATGGACAATGATGTCAGGGGCTTCACCAGAGTTCCGGAGCAGAGCCTATACTTTGGCTCTGGGGTTGCCCCTGACATCACATTCTGGTCCAGGATGATCCCCTGATGTGACTGTCTATTGACAGTGATGTCAGGGGCTCCTCCAGCAGAGGAATCCCTGCCCTATGTGTCACTAATGCTCTGGCTGGGGATTCCACTCATAGAGGGTGCCCCAATGAAGCTATCTACAGGGAGGTGTGTGGGGGGGCACTCTCTATAGGGTGTGTGTGTGTGTGTGTGTGTGTGTGTGTGTGTGTGTGTGTGTGTGTGTATGTGTGTGTCACTATCTACAGAGGGCACTGTGGCATTATCTACAGAGGGAACTGTGGTATTATATAGGAGCAGTGTGGCATTATCTACAGAGGGCACTGTGGCAGTATCTACAGAGGGCACTGTGGCATTATCTACAGAGGGCACTGTGGCATTACCTACAGGTGGGTGTGTGGCATTATCTACATCTTATTATCTAAAATGTATTCCCGTTAAGTTCAAACCTAGCAGTATTTTTATATAGTATTGTTGTAGCAATGTAGTATTAATATAGTAATGTAGTATTATAGTAATGTAGTATTGTTATAGTAATGTAATATTATAGTAATGTAGTATTGTTATAGTAAAGTAGTATTATTATAGTAATGTAGTATTGTTATAGTAATTTAGTATTATTATAGTAATGTAGTATTATAGTAATGTAGTATTGTTATAGCAATGTAGTATTATTATAGTAATGTAGTTTTGTTATAGTAATGTAGTATTATTATAGTAATGTAGAATTGTTATAGTAATGTAGAGTTGTTATAGCAATGTAGTTTTATTATAGTAATGTAGTTTTGTTATAGTAATGTAGTTTTATTATAGTAATGTAGTTTTGTTATAGTAATGTAGTATTATAGTAATGTAGTTTTGTTATAGTAATGTAGTTTTATTATAGTAATGTAGTTTTGTTATAGTAATGTAGTATTATAGTAATGTAGCATTGTTATAGTAATGTAGTATTATTATAGTAATGTAGTATTGTTATAGTAGTTCAAATAACTAATTGATTAATAATACTCTTGTATTGTATCAAATGTAAAAGTAATGCGGCCCGTCAACATCACATTTTTTCAATGTGCAGCCCATTTACCCAGCCGAGTTTGAGAACCCTGCTCTAAATGCTCTCCCACTTTGCTAAACAATCAAAGAAGGGGGCTGATGGGAGTTTTTCTTACAGACTCCATCAGACCCATAAGTGTGTGGCTGTGTCTTATTGTCTCCGACGGCCGTTGCCTTTTACAAATAGGAACACATGGTGAGCTTATTTGATAGCATTTGTCTATCACCTAAACTTTGGATTACTCTGACAACATGTCATTTATATCACACAATAAACAGTAAGACAAAAAAAAACAACACAAAAAACAATGAGGGAATTGCTTTTTTTTCTATCCCCTCCCCCACCCAAAAAAAAGGTGTCTGCTTTTTTTTATAAAGGTTAACAGGCCCTCACAGAGCAATGTGGACTGGAAAAAAAAGTTCTTGCTCTTGGAATGCTGCATGGAAAGAATGAAAAAACAAGTCTCAGTCCTAAAGGCCCAAAATAGGCCATTCCTTATGCGGTTAAAAAGATCTCCAGTGGATACACAACTTTCTATCACTCCACCCCCCACCCAGACTTCTTTTATGTATATTGTAATCCTTTGCAATGCAGCCTTTTCACTGCTTGTGATCAGATACTGTTTTGAATTTTAGATTACACACTGCTTTCTCTTCCTCTGTGCTATGCTGTTAATCCCGTAATGCCTCAGCATGGCATCACATAAGCAGGTAGAGCCAGTACCACCAGTAACTGGCATATGAGTTTGTGGAGAGCATGTGTGGAACAGTCCATGCAATTTCATCATACAGGAAGTTCAGGTGCCTGTATGAGTGACACAGGCTTTTCCCCAAAGCATGTTAATGAAGCCTGATTATGACTGTTGATATGCGTGTGGTGGATTTAATATCCAGTGATAGAGGTAGCAAGAAAAGGAGCAGGTATGAAACTGACACATTTTTTATTTTTTTTTAACGGCTGAAAAAAGACACATGTCCATCAAGTTCAAACAAGGGACGGGAAAAGGGAAGTAAAAAAATTCTACACATAGGAGCTAATACTTTTTTGTTCTAGGAAATTATCTAACCCTTTTTTAAAGCCATCTACTGTCCCTGCTTTCGGCATGAAATTCCTTAAATTAACACATGGGACACTTTCGTTTTTGGTGAAGTTTTCAATATCATTAACAGGTTCCCGACCGCTGGCTGTATTTATAAGGCCAGCGGTCAGGGTCTCTGAAGTCCGCCGTATAGACTAATTATGGCGGCACTTCAGAGACTGTGCACGCGCGATCGCGTGCACACAGCTCTATGCCCTGGCTGTTGCTAACAGCCATGGGCACTGGGCAGAATGTCAGGGGCCAATCTTTTGGCCCCTGAACATGTGATCGCTGTGACAACCAATCACAGCGATCACATGCATTTGTACGTATAAAACAGTGTGCACGCGATCGCGTGCACACAGCCCTGTGCCCACGCTGTTACCAACAGCTCTGGGCACTGGGCAGAGTATCAGGGACCAATCTGATGGTCCCTGAATATGTGGTCGCTGTGAAAACCTATCACAGCGACCACATTTGTTTTATTTTAACTTTTCTGGCAGCAAATCTCCTGCCTCTTTTCTTCTCCTCAAACATTGTTTCAGTGTGAGGGGAAGAAGAGACTCGAGAGAATTGCTGCCAGAAGATTACAAGATTACAGTTACAAAAAAATACAGTTACACTATAAAACATTCTCTGTATAGATAGATTTTTATCTATCTATACAATCTATCTATCTATCCATCTATCTTTTTTTCTATCTACCTTTCTTTCTTTTATTCTATTAGTATAGGCAGGTAGGGAGTATATAATTATACAGGGTGGGCCATTTATATGGATACACCTAAATAAAATGGGAATGGTTGGTGATATTAACTTCCTGTTTGTGCCACATTAGTATATGGGAGGGGGGAAACTTTTCAAGCTGGGTGTTGACCATGGCAGCCATTTTGAAGTCGGCCATTTTGTATCCAACTTTAGTTTTTCCAATGGGAAGAGGGTCATGTGACACATCAAACTTATCGAGAATTTCACAAGAAAAACAATAGTGTGCTTGGTTTTAACGTTACTTTATTCTTTCATGAGTTATTTACAAGTTTCTGACCACTTATAAAATGTGTTCAAAGTGCTGCCCATTGTGTTGCAACCCTCTTCTCCCACTCTTCACACACTGATAGCAACACCACAGAAGAAATGCTAGCACAGGTTCCCTGAGTTTTTCCAGCAAGATGGTGCACCACCACATTATGGGTGTCGGGTCCGAGCATTCCTAGATGAACAGTTTCCTGTAAAGTGGATTCGTCGTCGTGGGCCAGTTGAATGGCCCCCTAGGTCTCCCGATCTGACCCCCTTAGACTTTTATCTTTGGGGTCATCTGAAGGCAATTGTCTATGCTGTGAAGATACGAGATGTGCAGCAACTGAAACTACGGATACTGGAAGCCTGTGCTAGCATTTCTTCTGCGGTGTTGCTATCAGTGTGTGAAGAGTGGGAGAAGAGGGCTGCATTGACAATCCAACACAATGGGCAGCACTTTGAACACATTTTATAAGTGGTCAGAAACTTGTAAATAACTCATGAAAGAATAAAGTAACATTAAAACCAAGCACACCATTGTTTTTCTTGTGAAATTCTCGATAAGTTTGATGTGTCACATGACCCTCTTCCCATTGAAAAAACTAAAGTTGGATACAAAATGGTCAACTTCAAAATGGCCGCCATGGTCAACACCCAGCTTGAAAAGTTTCCCCCCTTCCATATACTAATGTTCCACAAACAGGAAGTTAATATCACCAACCATTCCCATTTTATTTAGGTGTATCTTTATAAATGGCCCACCCTGTATATATATCCACATATATATAATATATATAGCAATAGCGGTTTATTTTTTTGTTAGCGGTAGTGTAGATATATATAGCAGTTAGTTTGTGTGTTTTATAAAAAAAAAATAAAAAAAAATAAAAAATTGCTTAGTTAGTGTTAGTGTTAGTGACGTTATGGCGAGGAAGTTGTTTAGCGCCGAGGAGGCATACACCATGCTGTTGTCTGAGTCGGAGACCGCATCAGAGATGGCGTCAGAGATGGAATCTGTTTTGGGCAGTGACGATGATAGCGTCACTTCAGGTTCATCTTCAGGGGACGTTGTCCCTGATGCAGTTGAAACTGCAGAACATGAAAGCGCAGGGCCAAGTAGCGCTGTAGCACGGGACAGCCTGGTCCCTCCAGTCCAGGCTCTTGTATGGGCACCTGCCCCATCTTTTGGGCCTAGAATCCACGAATTTACTGCCACTCCTGGCATAACCGTGGACAATACAAATTTTGACCAAATGGATTACTTCCATTTATTTATAACGGACGACATCCTAAATCAGATTGTCCACGAAACAAATTTATATGCCACTCAATATATAAGGCAGAAACCTTCATCCACCCATGCCAGAGATTGGATGCCCACCAATTTGCAGGAATTAAAAAACATTTTTGGGGCTCACCCTAAACATGGGTATTGTCAAAAAGCCCTCCATAAGGTCTTACTGGTCAACAAGACCCGCCCAAGCCACCCCAGTATATTCTGCAGTAATGCCCAGGTCTCGTTATGAGACAATAATGAGGTTCCTCCACTTCAACGACAACGCACAGGCCCCCCCAAGTACCGATGCAAACCTTGATCGGTTGTTCAAAATTAAACCACTCATAAATTCCCTGAATAATTTATTTCTGCATCTCTACACCCATGAGCAGAATGTAAGCGTGGACAAATCCCTCCTCAACTTCCATGGAAGACTTAGCTTTCGCCAATATCTACCTTCCAAAAGGGCAAGATATGGCGTTAAGCTTTATAAACTGTGCGAAAGCAGGTCAGGATATACCACCGCCTTCAGGATTTATGAAGGGCGGGACCGCTCAATAAATATTCCTGGATGCTCTTTCCACCAGCAGTAAGATCGTGTGGGAGATAATGCAGCCTCTGCTTCACAAGGGGTACCACCTGTACTGTGATAATTTTATTCGAGTGTGCCCCTGTTTAGGCATTTGCATGCTGCAAGGACTGGGGCATGTGGTACCATGCGCAAAAACCGAATTGGTTTTCCACAGCAATTAGTGGGGAAACGCATGGTAAAGGGGGACTCCTGTGCTTATGCATCTGAAGAATTGCTGGCGGTCAAGTTCAGGGATCGCAAAGACGTGTATGTGCTAAGCACGATTCATACCGCAGGAACAGTGGCAGTGAGGGAAAGAGGGGCAACATCGGACAAGCACAAACCAGTGAGCGTGTCCGAATATAACAAGTACATGGGGGGGGGTGGATTTAAGCGACCAGGTTTTACAGCCCTATTTAGTAAATCGAAAAACAAAAACCTGGTACAAAAAAGTGGCCATTTATTTGTTACAGGTGGCCATCCACAACTCATTTGTGCTCTACAAAAAAAACAGAGGCAGAGACACATACCTGGATTTCCAAGAGAATATTATTGAAGGCCTCATATTTGATGTTCAGGACACCCGAGAATGCCCCCAGTCTGAGGATGTCACGCGACTGACTGAAAGACACTGCATCACTCGCATTCCCCCAACACCAACCAGAAGCAATCCCCAGAAAAAGTGTCGCGTCTGCAGAAAAGACGGGCACCACAAAGATTCCCGATATTTCTGTCCATCATGTCCCTCGCAACCAGGCCTGTGCATTGAGCCATGTTTTAAAAAATACCACACTGTTCTGAATTATTAGATTTTAGTTAATTTGTTGAAAATATATTTGCCCTACATTACTTTTTTATTTTTCCCCTGATTTTACTCCAAGGGTGAGGGAGGGAATGGGTGGGGGGTGGATGTCATGTTTGCATATTTTCTAAAGATCATCTGCTGGAGAGCTCCATTTGCATAAACCTGCAATTTCTTATTTTAAGAAACCCAAAAAAAATAAATTCCCATTATACCCCTAGATGAATATTTTGGGATTTCTGCTTCAAGAGCAGATATTTTGGAAGTGTTATAGAAACTCTGTTGAGTTTTGTAAAACCAGCTTTGAAAAAAGGTGATTTGTGAAATAAGCTCCTTCTATCGTCCGCCCTCCTACATCTCTATGTGATAATAAGGCCCACATATTTGGTATCCCCATGCACAGGAGAAGTGGCAGAAGGTGAAAGGAGATGAATTTTGTCCCTGGTCTATACTGTGTGTGAAAAATGCTGGTATAAACTGACGCATTTGCTAAAAAATTGCTAATTTTATTTTGATCCATCTTATTCAAGAAACTTTCAGAAGAAAACTGGACTGTCTAAAAATATGATAAACCCCTTGAAGAAAACCTTGTGGGGTCTACATGCGTGAATGCGTGTTCAACCCCCTGGAGACCTGCGCAGAAGAGAGCAGGTCTCCATGGCTGCCGGACGGCGTGGGAGCGGGAATAAGGTGAGTTTGAAATTTGTTTTGTTTTTTTTAAATTGTAATAGAAGTGTGGCTGTATCTGCGGGGGGACTTTATCTACGGGGGGTGTCTATCTACGGGGGGTGTCTATCTACAGGGCTGGGCTATATACAGGGGGACTATATCTACAGGGCTGGGCTATATACAGGGGGACAATATCTACAGGGCTATATACAGGGGGACTATATCTACAGGGGGGCTATATACAGGGGGACTATATTTACAGGGCTGGGCTATATACAGGGGGACTATATCTGCTGGGCTATATACAGGGGGACTATACCTACAGGGGGACTATATCTACAGGGCTGGGCTATATACAGGGGGACTATATCTACAGGGCTGGGCTATATACAGGGGGACTATATCTACAGGGGGGCTATATACAGGAGTGGGCTGTCTATAGAGCACCATATACAGGGGTGGGCTATATAGTATATAGCCCCCTGGAGATATAGCCCACCCCTGTATATGGTGCTCCATAGATAGCCCACCCCAGTATATAGTCCCCCCTGTAGATATAGTCGCCCTGTATATAGCCCAGCCCTGTAGATATAGCCCCGTGTAGATATATTCCCCCTGTATATAGCCCACCCCTGTATATAGCCCACCCCTGTAGATATAGCCCCCCTGTGTATAGCCCCCCTCTGTAGATTTAGCCCCCCTGTGTATAGCCCACCCCTGTATATATAGCCCCCCTGTGTATATCCCAGCCCTGTAGATATAGCCCAGCCCTGTAGATATAGCCCAGCCCTGTAAATATAGCCCAGCCCTGTAGATATGGTCCCCCTGTAGATATGGTCCCCCTGTAGATATAGCCCACCCCTGTATATAGTCCCCCTGTAGATATAGCCCACCCCTGTATATAGTATCCCACAAATAGCTCCCCCCTATAGTGCTCCACAGAAAGCCCACCCCTGTATATAGCCCCTTTGTACATATAGTCCACCCCTGTATATAGTACTCCACAGATAGCCCACCCTTGTATATAGTATATACAGGGGTGGGCTATCTGTGGAGCACTATATACAGGGGTGGACTATCTAGTGGAGCACTATATACAGGGGTGGACTATATGTACAAGGGGGGGGCTATATACAGGGGTGGGCTATCTGTGAAACACTATATACAGGGGTGGACTATATGTGGAGCACTATATACAGGGGTGGGCTATATCTACAGGGGGGCTACATACATGGTTGGGCTATCTGTAGAGCTCTATATACAGGGGTGGGCTATATCTACAGGGGGCTATATACAGGGGTGGGCTATCTGTAGAGCACTATAGGGGGAGTTATTTGTGGGACACTATATACAGGGGTGGTCTATATGGGGGCACTATCTACAGGGGCTCTATGGCAGGCACTATCTACAGGGGGCTCTATGGCAAGCACTATCTACAGGGGGCGCAGTGTGTGTATGTATGGGACACGGTGTATGGTGCTATTATAATTAGAGGTGCAGTGTATGGCGCTATTATATTTAGGGGCATTGTGTGTGGTATAATGATAACTTTATCTTTATTTATAGGTGCAGAAATGTTGGTAAAGTGAGAAGCTGAAGACATGTGAGCGGCAAACTGCAGAAATGGACCGGGAGAAGTCATCATAGAGGTCTGGACCAGATGGAGAAAAAGAACTAGAATCTGAGACGTCACCGGTGAGTCACTTAATGTAAATATTTATTCTGCCTCTAATCAGCACTGTAGTCCCTGTATGATCTGCAGCGAGATGATGGGTGGTGTGATTATAATATGATTTATTTTTTGTGAAACGGCATCTCCCAGCATATCCTCACCATTGTTTGGGCCATGCTGGGAGCTGTAGTTTTACGCCGTACAAACCTATTCAGCAGGGGTTGCACTAAATTGAGCTGTATTTGTGCTGGTGCTGTATATATGTAGTGAGCTTGCTTCTGGGGCTGTATATATGTACTGAGCTTGGTTCTGGTGTTGTGTATAGAACCATATTGCTTGTGAAATGTACAAATAATTTTATGCTTGCGTTACATAAAAAGAAATGACACGTCGATTGGTAGAGAAAACAAACACGGCGAGGGGGAAGGAGATGTCGGAAAAGAGGTTGGGGGGGGGGGTGCCAAACTGAATCTTTGCCCCGGGTGCTGGAGAACCTAGCTACGCCTCTGGGTTAAAGAATATACAGTTATTTATTTTACTGTACCCTCTTATACTGTTCTGGAAGGTGTCTTAGTTTAGACTGTCTAGCAATCACTTGACTTCCAGTTTTTTCAATGAACACTATTTGAGTACATGTACTGAAATGATCACAGTATGTTCCAAATAGATAGTCTTTAACATCACCCTCTTCATCTATTATCTAAAAGAATAAGTAAGGCTGAGTTCACATCTGCGGTCTGTTTTCCATTGTTCTGCTCGTCATAGATGCAGAACAACAAGAAAAACTGAAACGCGGGATCCGTCGCATGACAAAAACTAATGGGTTCCGTCGGGTTTCTACCATGATGTCCCACAATTTGCCGTACAAAATAGATGGATGTTGCGCTATTTTGTCCAGCAATGATGACGGAATTTGCAATGGAGGCTGCTAATGCTCCGATGCTGATGTAAACCGAGCCTAAAAACGAAGCTTTCACCTCATTTTCTGAATTTGCTTTACCAGATTGTAAGAAAAAATTAAATTGTTTACCACGTTCCATTTTTCCTGTATGACAACATCTCTTCTACTAAATACTGTTTCCTTAAAGTTAGGAAACACTGCTCTCTGCTGAATAGACTTGTCCTTTCCATAAATTACATTTGCATGCTCACTACAGAATATTAGTCATAAGCTCTGCATTGTATGCACATCAGCGATTAAGACAAGGTTACTCGGAGAGGAAATGAGCTGCAAGTTCATCCCGTAAAACATCTAGTGTTTGTGAACAAAATGACAACCTAGTTCTCTGGGGCTAATCCAAAAGTCAAGATCAAATAAGTGCTGTGCATTTTCTTGAATTCAATCATTTATTGCCAATGATTAGAATGTCATAGCGTTTTCCTACTTCTGGTTAATTTTGATCTTCAACTCAAATAATTTAATCTTTCTTCATCAAATCAGTAATCTGAATAGAACAATATGATCAGGACATTTTAAATAACATCCGTTCAGAGAGCTGTGCCATTTGGCCATCTACCAGGAACCCATGCCAGATACTAAGTGGGAGAGTAAGCTGAAAATGAACTGACTGATCAACCTTTGTTCATTTTTACTTTCACTAGTTTATTTTGCATTTCGAATCATACGATTATACAAAAGTACATGATTGACACAGTCAGTAGTAAAAAAATATTTCCATAAAAAATCGGCTGATACTTTTATAAATGATGAATACATAAGCAATTTTATGATTAAGATATTAGTACTATAAGATTCATTTTATATTATAACTTTGTTTTGACTGGAACGTAAGAGAATAGTATATGCAAAGGTTATTTTGTATTGTTTTTTATTTAAATTAGTCCCTTGATTTTATGCACTGCTTCAAACAGTCTTTAATTCTGAGGAAACGTACTGCATTGCTCCACTTGATCCTCATTTTTCCTGAACATAATGCCAGTACTACAGTAAACACTGACACAGTCAGGGCAACATGAAAGAGGGACCAGTGTGTATGGGTGGTGCGACATATATCACATTTCTAAGCCAATTAGGATCTGAGGAATACTAACTGACCAATTTTATGGGCACTACAATGGGCACTACAATGGGCACTATAAAGATAAGTGAAAAAAAAAAGACAAAATAGAGGACAAGCTTAAAGAGAAACATATTGTTTTTCTGGTGTGTTTATGTACATATATATATATATATATATATATATATATATATATATATATATATATATATATATATATATATATATGTATATATATATATATATATATATATATATATATATATATATACTGTATGTGTTTGTGTATGTGTGTGTGAATATTTGTGTGCGTGTGTGTCAGTTTAGTTTTCTGTTTGTGTTAGTCAGGGCTCCGTTCCGACGGAAAGCTCAGACGGAACGTCGGAACGGAGCCCTGACGCAGATGTGAACAAAGCCTTACTGTGCCTCAATCACAGCAGTACAGAAAAGAAGGCAGTAGTATCTTTGCCTACATCATTAACATATAGAGACAGGAAGATAGTACTATCTGTGCCTTCTTCATTCACAGGGAGGAACAGGAAGAGTAAACTATCTGTGTCTACATAGTTCACACAATGAGACATAGGGAGGCTATATCCACATGATTTACAGGCAGAGACAGGATGTAAGTCGTTTATATTTCTACCTAATTTCAGGGAGAGACAAGAAGGCAGTATTATGTGTTACTATCTGTGCCTACATTTGACACAGTGAGAGACACGAGGGGCAGAACTATCTGTGCTTGTAGGCAAATGGATGTACTGCTGGTCCTATAAGGGCATGTTCACACGTGGCGGATTTCCTCCGCAACTGTCCGCATCAATGCCGCACAGAATCTGCATTGCAGATTCTGCTGCGGATCTGCACAAAATGTGCAGTAAATTGATGCGGACTAGCTGCTGCGGACTGCGGTAAAAGTACTTCCCTTCTCCCTATCAGTGCAGGATAGAGAGAAGGGACAGCACTTTCCCTTGTGAAAGTCAAAGAAATTCATACTTACCGGCCGTTGTCTTGGTGACGCGTCTCTCCTTCGGCATTTAGCCCGACCTCCCTGGATGACGCGGCAGTCCATGTGACCGCTGCAGCCTGTTATTGGCCTGTGATTGGCTGCAGCCGTCACTTAGACT